>NW_010362623.1:416533-532076 GCF_000414095.1 Morus notabilis
AATCGGAGCTCCTACTGGTCCAAGTACCGAATCAACCCTCAAGAGAATTATTTATCTACTTTTTTCTTAAGAAAGAATGGATTCCATCTCGTGTAATAACATTCTCGGCTACCTACTTCATCATGTCTCCAAAATACAAGGAATAGGACTCAGGATCTCATAATCCGTACCGAGTAAATCAAAAGACACAAATCCATAAGTAGGAGTCTGTTAAGAACTCAGGATTAAGACCATCCTATATATGACCATCAGTAGACTCAATTAGAATTTCTATACTTAACGGAATTATTAGAAATTCATATTGTGTCTGTGTCCTTGTTCCACATAATCTCATTATGCGAAATACACTCATTCAATATCTCACCATATTAACAGTGCAGATAACACCATTCCATTCTAAATGGGAATGACATGTATTAATAATGTTTTAATTAAAGATTCTGAACTTTAATTAAATTCATTATAAACATTGCTTTTTGATTATTATCCTTAAACATTATCCTCTCGTATATAACACTTATATACAATGTTTAAGGTTACATAAATAACCATGAAATTTTTATTGATATTCATAAAGTATTCACAAATATATACACATAAAATGATGAATAAACTCTTTTATTAAATAAATAATAAATATCCTATTACATCTTATGCTTCTAGGACACCATTTCCAACAATATGTTCATGTGAAACATGCTTTATACTGCTTTCTGTATTTCTGTTCTTACTACTGTGGGCCTGAGCCCCTGCTTACTGTCTGGTCTAGTCAGAATCTCTACTCTTTGAGATTTTCCTCCCTTGGGAGGCCGACGACCTGTCAATCTTTTACTTTACTGGCCATTGCTTACTGTCTGGTCTAGTCAGAATCTCTACTCTTTGAGATTTTCCTCCCTTGGGAGGCCGATGACCCGTCAGTCTTTCTACATTTTTGAACTTTGGGTTTTTCATTTTAGAGTGTCAAAAACTTTACTGAATGATATGTAACGTTTCTCTATGTGTACATGCTAACGTAAAATGCATAATACTTCTTTCATACTTTAACTGTGCATAAGGGTAACCATATGTCAACCTTTTGCAATCTAGAGCACTAAGCCCTCCAAACACATATAATCGCATATAATCACATAGACTTAGGAACATAAGTAAATTCATAGTTCTAAGTCTAACTACAGCTTACTCGAGTCCAGACAAACATATATGCCTATACTTACAGATAATCTGCTAGGATTCCCACTTGCTGGAAGTTCTTTCTCGTTGCTTCGGCTCTTGTGCCAAAATCTGTTTAATGGAAATAGGTATAAATTTCCTATTCCAAATTACAATTCTTTATACTTAGGTTCCTAAATCAATTTTAACCCATTTTTGAACTTTTTCCCCTCTAGGCCGAATTCTAGCTCAAGAGGCAAATTACACCTATTCATGTATCTCAGTTTCTGAATCGTAATCTATTCACTTCCGAGCTTTAAAACTGTTATTCATTCTCTAAAATTGGATTACTAACTCATTGCTTACTAACTAAATTTTAGGAAATTTTGGCAGAGTTTCGCCTTATTTTTCTCATTTCCCGAGTTTTCAATAACTCGTTCTATTTTCGATTTCGGTACCTGGAGTCAAGATTCACATTCTTGAACACATATTCCAACATAAATTGAACAAAAACACATTTCCTCCATTTCTAGGGTTTTTCGGATTTTTAGTGCAATTCCAAAAAATTTTGTTCAATCCTTTCAATACTTACACGTTAGACTCCTTTCATAATGCCCGACAAAATCTCAGTTTCGTTTTTCAGTTTTACGGATTTTTTCTGAGATGAGTTATTATTCATCAAAACGAAAAAGTATGCAGTTTCTCATGAAAAATCAAAAATCTTACCTTGAAAACTTGAGATTCTCCGTTAGAACGCCTCGGGTTATGTTTCTACCGGATTGAACGGAAAAAATTTCGGCGAAAACGGTTGATTTCTTCATTTTCCCTTGATTTCTCTCTTTTCTCTCTCTTTTCTCTATTCTCTCGGCCACACTTAGGAAAAGAAATGGTATTTGGCTTCTAAGTCTCACGTTGGCCAATATAAGACTAATATGAATATTATATTAATATTTCTAATAATATCTCATATTACTTTCAAAATTAAATTAAAGAAATTACTTTAATTCCCATAATTTAATTTTACTAATTCTAATTAAGTTTAACACTTAACTTTAGTGGTTCTACGTTCCCCATAGTTTTCTTGTCGAGACCTAACTTTCCGTTTTTCAAAACGAGTCTCTTTCCGGACCGATAATTTTACACCAGGTACAGGTTCTATAGTGCTTTTCTGGACTATCGAGTACCCTGGGTCAAACTTTTCATGTTCAACCCAATTCTCTTGGGTATCTCATTAGTCAATTTCTTTTTCTGAAATTTTCATTTTAATTGATTCAGAATTGCCCAAAATGCGTACCCTCGTGGTACTGGTTTTTGAGCAGTTTCCCGCTTTAACTGACTCGAGAAAATCTTATTTTAGGAAATTTTATTGTTTTCCTTACTTATAATATTTCTACTCTTTTTCTAATTGGTCATTTGGTCACTTACCAAATATTTCAGTTTTTCATAACTAAAATATACCCGCTAAAATTTCTAACTGATATTTACGAATTTTCTCTGTAAAAATATTCGTATTATAACTTTACACTTTTCGGGAAATTTTACCCCGTACATAAAGTTTCTACATAACTTTTCCTTGATCAAGTTGAAAATTCTACTACTTTCTGTTTTAGAGAGAATTTCGATCAAATACCGGACTGTTTGGATTATACCTAAAATTTTTCCGGTCGTTACATTTTCAGTCTCCGGAATGGGCTTGTTGATGGCAGCAAGGTTGTCACATATAACTTTGAATTTTCTAATATATTCTGAAATGGATAAGGATCCTTTCTTCAAGCAAACCAAGGAATCCTTCAAATTCTCTTCGTGTTCTATGGTATCGGGAAGTAAGTGCTCTTCCAAACTGCTCCATATTTGCTTTGATGTTTTACTCCCCATGATCATGCGGAGTATGTGTAATGACCGGAAAAAATTTATGTCTAATCCGGACAGTCCGATATTTGACTAAAATCCTTTCTGGAATAATAAGTAGTAGAATTTTGATGTAATCAAGAAAATGTTATGCAGAAACTTTATGTACGGGGTAAAATTACCCGAAAAGTGTAAATTTATAATACGAATATTCTTACAAAGAAAATTTGTAAATATCAGTTATGAATAGTGAAATATCAGTTAAAAGTTAAAAATTTTAGCGGGTATATTTTAGTTATGAAACACTAAAATATTTGGTTTGTGACCAAATAACCAGTTAGAAAAAGAGTAGAAATATTAAAAAAAAGGAAAATAGTAAAAGTTCCTGAAACATAATTTTCATGAGTCAGTTAAAGCGGGAAACTGCTAAAAAAATGAATACCGCGAGGGTACGCGTTTTGGGCAATTCTGAATCAATTAAAATGAAAATTTCAGGAAAAAAAATTGACTAATGAGATACCCAAGAGAATTGGGTTGAACATGAGAAGTTTGACCCAGGGTACTCGAAAGTTCAGAAAAGCAGTATAGAACCTGTATTAGTTGTGAAATTATTAGTACCGGAAAGAGACTCATTTTGAGAAACGGAAAGTTAGGTCTCGACAAGAAAAATTTGAGTAGTATAGAACCCACTCATTTGCTAGCACGTATCTTGATATGGCAAAAAGTAAAAGCAGGTTGAACAAAGTTATAGTATATGTATATATATATATATATATATATATATGATTATACGTTTCTTAAGAAATTAATCTATCTCAAAGAATATATATATATATATATATATATATACACATATACACGCAAGATTATATGTAAATTGGTGACTCATGTTATTACCGTGAGGTGGAGATAAGTTTGTAAAAAAAAGAAAGAGAATAATTACCATGAGGTGGACATAAGCATTGCATGCAGGAAAACACTTGGCATTACTTTGTAGCTAGCATACCACGTGAAGTATTACGTGAGACAATACTTGGAGACTCACTTGACGTTTAAGTATATACTTCATGACACATAAATAACACTTTGTAGCTAATGCCAACGTGAAGCATATAGCAGAGAAGAAAAAACGTGAGAGAGTTATGAAAAAAAAGAAGAAAAGTTGTTAGGGAGAGACGGAGAAAGAGAAATCAGGGAAATCAAGCATTTTCACTGAAATTTCTTCCGTTCAGTCCGGTAGAAACGTAACCTGAGGCGTTTTAGTGAAAAACCTCAACTTCTGGAGGTAAGATTTCGGATTTTTCATGAGAATTCTATGATTTCTTCATTTGGATGAATAGTAACCCATCTCGGAAAACTTCCGTTAAAGTAAAAATCGAAACCGAGGTTTTGTAGAGCATTGTAATAGGAGTTCAATGATGTAAGTATTAAAACGATTGAACGAAGTTTTGGTGGATTTTCATTGAAAATCCGTGAGCCTAGATTAAGAAAGAACATGTGTTTTTGTTCAATTTCATGTTGGAATCTGTGTTCAGGAATGTGAATCTTGACTCCAGGTACCGAAATCGGAAGTAGAACGAGTTATTGAAAACTCGGGAAACGAGAAAAATAAGGCGAAACACCGCCGAAATTTTCTAAAAATTAGTTAGTAAGCAATGAGTTAGTAATTTGATTCTAGAGAATGAATAACAGTTTTAAAGCTCAGAAATGAGCAGATTAAGATTCAGAAACCGAGATACACAAATATGTGTAATCTGCCTCTTGAACTAGGATTCGGCCTAGAGGGGAAAGAGGTTCAGAAATGAGTTTGAAATTAGATTTAAGAATCTAAGTATGAAGAATTGTGATTTAGAATAGGAAATTTATACCTATTTCCATGAAACAGGTTTTGGCACGAGAGCCGAGACAACAAGAAAGAACTTCCAGCAAGCGGGAATCCTAGCGGATTATTAGTAAGTGTAGACATATATGTTTGTCTGTACTCGAGTAAACTGTAGTTAGACTTAGAATTATGAATTTGCCTGAATTCCTAAGTTGATGTGATTTTAAGTGTTTGGAGGGCTTAGTGCCCTAGATTGTAGAAGGGCGACCTATGGTTCCCCTAATGCTCAGTTTAAGGTATGCATAAAGTATATTGTATTTTCATGTTAGTAGATGCATGTAGAGAAAACGTTGCATATCATTTAGTAAAGTTTTTAACACTTTGAAATGAAAACTCAAAGTTCAGTAATGTAAAGAGACTGACGGGTCGTCGGCCTCCCAATGGAAGAAATCTCAAAGAGTAGAGATTCTGACTAGACCAGTCAGTAAGCAGGGGCCCAGGCCCACAGTAACAAGACAGTAAGCAAGGGCCCAGGCCCACAGTAACAAGAACAGTAGGCAGGGGCCCAGGCCCACAGTAGTAAGAACAGAAAGACATAAAGCAGTTTAAAGCATGTTTCACACGAGCATATTTGCATCATAACTCTTAATGTAAATTTTGCTAGTTTATGATGTGTACATGTTTATACTTGCTGAGCGTTAGCTCATCAGTTTACTCGTGTGCAGGTAACAAAGGTAAGCAGCCAGCCATATAGTGGTTTTGCTTGATGGACCGGCGGAGGCAAGGATGGTGGAAATGTCATGGGTACACGGGAGTGGTCTCTACTACACTCGCTTAGAAATTAAATTCCGCTACAGAGTAATGTAATATAGAACCAAGTTTATATGTTTTAGTTTTAAGAAAAAAGATGTTACGGTCATTGTCTTAGTAAAGAACAATAGACTGTAATGAGTTAAGATAAGTTTCGGGGACTTGTTCCATATCCGATTTCTTAAAGTATTAGCAAGAAGAAATTGTTGTATAACAAAAGAACATGCTACGAACATGTTAAGAACCCGAGGGTTAAAGAAAAAAAAATTTACTCGTATAAAAATATAAATTAAAGAGACGATAGTCTAATAACAAGTAATAGATTAGACTATAACTTAGTCTATTAGTAGTAGTTTAAGGGAATGGCGACCGCGCCGCCAGGGCGCGAGTCTTCACAGTATGTCTTCGGTCATGATGCCCAAGAGCCATGAAACAAGTAATCCATCATTGTGGAGCCATTGTATGTATTCTGAATTTGAAACTTTCTTTCCATCGTCTCTGATGATTTCTTTGGCTGGTGCATCATTTGTAAGATGGTGGGCTATCCCAAGACTTTTAATCAAGGGCAAGACCTGTGATTTCCAAACAAGAAAGTTAGAGGAACTTAATTTTACAGAAATAAGACTAGCACATTGATGGAAGATTTGTATTGTGACTTTGGGTTCAGCATGGGAATTGATCTCAGAAGTAAGGGTCGCCATTGGCTCTGATACCATAAAGATTTTTATTGTAAAGGGAATATAGAGAAGGAATGAGAAAAAGCAGTGAATAGAAAAATGAATTTATTCACTCTTTTTCATTGTCCAGCAAGATGTATGGACATGTCTATTTATACAATAAAGGGCAACGGTAATATGCTAAATAACTCATAGAAAATGATTTTTATTTAATAGGTAATCTTTTTGAAATGGCATAACAAATTGCCATATTTATTTTCAACGGCTTTGCACATATCATGGGATTTTTTATCCGTTTGGAGTAGTAATCTTGTTGCTCCTTTTTCATATCCATTAGTGCTAGAATCTTCATTATTTTTGGCAAGTGAGTCATCATTGACTTTATCACACACCACCTGCATATTCTCGCTGGCAAATAGTCTACACTAACTTCTACGATTCATGGTGTGTTTGGTCGACCATCTGTTGCTAGCACTCATTAACATTATAATAAGAACTAACTTATCATAACTCCAAAAAACAAAAAAAAATGAAATGAATTGGAATCGCACGCTTTAAGGGCAAAATGATAATAACACGACCTTAAATTGAAAAGGAAACGTAAAGGCTAGGGGATATGGTTTAATATTAGTCAATTCGTCTGAATACTTCACATGAAAATGATGATAATGCGCATGTCTACCCTCTTCTCAATCAATATATATTGCGTATTTCATAAATTTTTAACATATATATATATGATGGTTGCTAAAAAGACCTTTATTTAAAAGGAATCTAATAAGAAAGCTACTGAAAAGTTTTAATTTAACATCATGGGTCCATAACAACATATTTAATGCATAACAAGAGGTGGGTACAACATGTTTAATGCATGACAAGAGGTGGGATACTTTGTTCGTTCCGAAAGAAATTAGTAGGATCAACTATAGTCTTTACATGAATCAGCCTATTAAAATTATTCTTGAAGTACTTAGTACCCCAAATAGTTGATTTTGTAATATTGACACAGCTACTTATGGTGTCACCCTTGTTGTCATTCATCCCAATATCAAGGTCCCTAAAGTTGAGATACACAGTCCTTGGATTTTTCGATACATAAGGAGTCATGTAATTGTAAAGCCTTCTAATCCAACTCATATGCTTTCTAGACGCTGTAATATTCCCTTCTTCTTGCCATTGCACAAAGTAAAGGAATTTGTAGAGGTTTCCGGTTCGGTGTGGGAATGGGATTGTGGATTCTGAAATCTCATTCATTTTCCCTCCATAAGGATATAGAGTGATCGTAGATCTTCCTAGCTCTTCTTCGTACAACCTTCCTAGCATTCCTTCCAGCACGTCATCTGGAATTGCCTTTTTCACATAGTCTGATTTCGTTTTATAAGACAATAAATCAAAATTAGGTGTCCTATCAAGTAGAACATCCAATGATTCTCCATTTATGAATCCATTGAAATAGAGAAAGGATTCAACCCATCTCATTTGGATACAATCTCGTCTTATCAAACCCAACTCAGGAAACTCTTTCTCCATTAACTGAAGGAGCCTATTGATACCACCGTGGTACGTGGCGCGGACGGAAGCTTCTAGCAAAATTTTCTTATTCCCTTTTTTATCAATAGAACTCGTAGTTTGGAAGGTGATAAATATTGTTAGATCCTCATCAACTTTGTCTGCACGACGTTGCCATTGATGAACAAACTTTTTTGTTGCGTTATCTTCCATGTTCCGCCTAACATTAAACAGAGTCACTATCGATGGCACAGAAACTAGTCGAAGTTTCCATGCAGTAACAATTCCAAAGCTTGCTGGTCCACCACCACGTATGGCCCAAAACATATCTTCTCCCATGGATTCCCTATCAAGAATTCTTCCTTGTGCATCAATTAATTCTGCGTCAAGAATGTTATCAGCTGCCAGGCCATATTTTCTCGTCAAATAGCCGTACCCTCCTCCACCTATTTGTCCACCAACACCTACAGTGTGGCAGTCTCCTGCTGGGAAGCCGAGATTTCTACTTTTCTCAGCAATCCTAGAGTAAAGTTCACCAATCATAGCTCCAGCTTGAACCCATGCGGATTTGCTCTCCACGTCTACACTAACAAAACGAAGATTTATCAAGTCAATTACGACAAACGAGACATGGGACACATAAGAAAGGCCCTCATTATCATGGCCACCACTTCGTGTTCTGATTTCAATAGCATGTTTCTTGGAGCAGTAAACAGTGGCCTGAATATGGGAGACAGTAAAAGGTGTGACGATGGCAAATGGTTTTGGGGTTGAAAGAGAAACAAAACGATGATTCCGTATAGATGAGTTCAGTACGTAGAAATACGATGGGTCATTTGGTGTGTAGATAATGGATTCAGAAGTGGAGGTAGAGTTGGCTATCTGAGAGACCAAGCACTGAAGAAAGTCCTCATGAGTGTGATCAGCTGAAGCTGAAAATACAATGGTACAAAGAAAGATGATAAATTTGGCAAACGATGAAAAGAATGCTAAGTACATTTTTATCGGATTGTTTCGGCACAATATGAGTGTAAAATGATATTATTTACCTCTTTTATAGCTAAGAAAGTCTATCTTGTTAATTTTTAAATTATACACGCGCTACTCATGTATGGAGTAATAAATGATCCACTTGAATCATGCTTAAAAATTAAAAATACTAAAGATAACAAACGGTGATTGAATATACAAAAAAATAAAAAATAAAAAAAAAATCCTATCAATATATATGGATGAATTTTTAATGCTTACATCTGCATTGATGGTGACGCATTAAATATAATAATTTGATGATATAACGTGAAAATAATCTAATTTTCTTAATTGCAATTAATTTTTTGGTCAACTATACAATCATAAGATCAATATCTTAGACAAAAATAACGATATTCATCGATAAATAAATATACTCAATTTATACTGTTATATATATATATAAATATATATATATATATAGCAGTATCAAGGTAACTAATATTTAATCAATTTGTTGCATATGGTGTCGAACGCGCATAAATATTATATCTAGAGAAAATTGCTGAACTCATCCTTATAGTGTATGAATTTAGACCTCTTAACTAATATAGTTATTTAATTAAAAATTAATGGGATAATATTTGTAAGCCAAATGATACTATTTAAAGAGATATTTGTCTTTTTTCTCCTAACATCTAATATTCTAATTCATAATTGATTAAGTTACGCAATAGAGTTAGATCATTTGTACTATTACTTAATATACGAGTATTTGACCATGAAAAATTGACTATAACATAACATATGAGTTTTTGACCCCCCAAAAAAAAAAGAAAAAAGAAAAAAAAAACTGTTGGTTTATAAGAATTGCTATCATTTTAAAATTCTCAACGTATAAAAAATGTTACTGTTTTTGTTTTACTTTGAATGAGTCTTGTTTTAATTATTTATTTGAGAAGAGTTAGACCTTTTCTTTTGATAATTAAACAAAAACATTCTATAAGGCCTCAAAGGACCGACCTTTTCTTTTGATAATTAAACATTCTATAAGGTCTTAAATGACCGACGAGACTACCCCTTTATTTGCTGATTCAAATTGAGAATTTGAGTTGAAAAATAAATTATATGGGGAGAAAAATAATGTAATACAAAAAGTTAAATTTAAATTTTTGTGAGAGAAAATATTGTAACAAAAATTTAAGTTATGATTCGAGCTTGCAAACGATAACTCTTATTCTGCTAAGTATGACTCGGTCTATGGCCGCCCCTGGCTAATGGTATTTAATTTTTTTGGTTGGCACAAGACACAGTTTCAGCAGTTGTGGCCTAATATATCACGAATGACATTTGGATCTAGTTGATTATGGGTCGAATCAACCTAACACTGCATGATTAGCATTTCTATTTGAAAGCTTAAAATTTGTAACAAAAAGTAGGATTTAAAGTAGCACTGCGCATAATAATACATAAAAGGAGAAAAGCTTCAAATTTACTATATTTATATCTTTATGTTGGTTTATAGCAATTTCTATCATTTTAAAATTCTAAACATACAATGGAACGTTATTATTTTTGTTTTACATTGAATGGGTCATTTTTTTTTATTTGGAAAGAGTTAGGCTTTTTTTAATAATTAAAGAAAAATATTTTGAAAGGCCTCCAAGGCCGGACTGAACCACTTAAAATTCTTCTTGGGCTAAGTATGACTCAACCTATGGGCCCTATGCTAATTGTTTTTAATTTTTCGGAAAGGGCAATTTTCAAATATACCTTGAAGTGGAGCCATTTTATTTCTATTCTTTAACATTTTATCATATATTTTTACTTTTAGATTAGAATTAATCAAATGGTAGTTTTTTAAAGGATATATTTTTAGTGAGTCAGGTATTAAAATAAATAGAATCTATAATTTTCTCTTTAGGATTGTACTATATAACATTTTTTCGTAGTAAATAACATAACGATTTTGAGTAGTTAGAAATGACAGATTTTAAAATATTTTAACTTGTTTTTCCCATTTTACCCTTGTTTCAATGAAATCCTAAAAAAACTCCCAAAGGAATCTCTCTCTTCATGCCCCACTACCCATTTTACTCTTGTTTCAATGAAATCCTAAAAGAACTCCCAAAGGAATCTCTCTCTTCATGCATCACTTTCTGTTCTCCCTCTCTCACGTAAATAAATCATTTACCACGTAAATGAGTCATTTACCAGCTAAATTAGTCATTTATCAAAAAACTAAAGTGTACGATCAATGAATCATTTACCACGTAAATGAGTCACTTAAGACGAAAAGTTTGCATAATTACTAGATTTATGCCTAAATATCTTGGGCATTTTGTATATAATTTAGTTGGTAATCGAATGCCATAAAATTTGTATTATTTTATTTGATTTTATATGGCATATTTAATTGTGATAATTCGACAATGGTGAATGTTTATGTACTCGTCTATAGTGAGTTTAAACATGTCAAAGTGTCTGGGTTGTTCTGTTATAGAGCTCTCCCATAAAATTTTACATTTCCTCTTGAGAGAGGCTTTTAGACACACAACAGTCCTTACATGGATGCACGCGAGGTAATAGAAAATATTTTATTTAAATAGTTGTTTATTTTAATGATTTTTCATATATTTCTGAGTAGTTCTAATTCTCACTAGTTTCTGACCTAAAATTTTGGGGCAAATTTATTGTTCCTTATTATATGGTCATATTTTATTAATTCTCCCAATTAATTTGATATTCGGATAAATGAAATTTAGACATATAATTATGCATTTTTTATTCAAATTTTGAAATGCCCATTTTGTGTTTAATATTTTAATACCTAATTATTGTTTGTAGATGCATACATAGTCTCTTTTGTGTTGAAGTGAGAATGAAAGTTTTCTTAGAAGCTCACGTGCTATTATAAAGCTTGAGCTATAAGTTTATCCATTCATTATTTATTATTGTTATCGTTATTATTTGATATCTTGTTTTATGCAAGTGTTATGTTTTTTGATTATGTTATCTTAGTAATAGAAAAATAGAAATATTTATTTGTGGATTAGCATAATCACTAACTCACATACCATTATCAACCAATAAATTGTGGGATTGTAAGGATAAACTTAATTTGTTGATTATGTTGTGAAAGTCCATACGGGCAATAGATTCATCCTGCTAATAGTTTTATTACTTGGTAGGATAGTTGAATCTAATTCGAAGCGTAAGCTTGTGATCTTTGTCCATGTTCTAACTATTCGTTTATTATTTAAGATTTTGTGTTATATGAGTATTTATTGTTATTGATTATGCAATTAAAGTGGGGGAATATTAGAAACGGTTATGTATGGACTTGCACAATCACTAAACTCATATTGTGGTCAAATAATAAGTTTGGAGTTTATGGATAAAATTATGTATTTACTATATTGCTATGATCCATACGGATAATTAAGTTGTCCTGTTGATAATTAAGTGTTTGGTAGGATGCTTAGACTTAAAAGAAAATTTGTTGAATGTCATGAACCGTACAATATTTACTACTCTGTCGGTGGTGGATTGATGCATTTAGTTGTGATATTTAATGAATTGTCCTTACTTGCAAAAGAGTTCTATTCTTGCTCAAAGAACTCTAGCAAGCAAATATCATATCTGGTTTAAGATCATTGGTAAGGATAAGTAAAGGACAAATTGCATGATCTTGTTTTACATGCTTATTGTTGGTTGCCCTTTTTGTTTTCTTTAGCCTTGAGTAATTCTCATGTCTCTGCTATCTTGATGCTAAATGGGACAAATTATTGTGTATTGAAATGTATCTATCATATGGAATTCATTATTGGTGAAATTGACATAGTCTTGAGAGTCGATATGTTTCCTAGCTACATTAGTGTTTTGAGAAACTCTGTGACGAGTGGAAGTGTTTGGAAAACATTGAGGTGGTAGCTCTTCAATTTTGGAGGAGACATTCACTGAAATTAGCTATATGGGGAACATTGTTGATAGATGCAAATGTATAAAGTTAGTGGGAGCATTTGCGTATTTTTGTTTTTTTATGTTCGTGACAACTTGTTCACGCCTAATGATTTTGACCTGTTAGTTTAGATGAATAGCATGGTGCCTAGTCACTTTGGTATGAGCATCTTGAAAAAGCCTCTTATGTTCTAGGCATGCAGGTTCTCCGTAACAAGGTTAAGTTCTTGTTTTGAATAGGTTCAATATGTATTCTTGTTCTCGTAGTAAGCAATGTTTGTTAAGGTGATGAACTCTCAAAGGTATAATGTCCTTATGGCATATAAGAGGGATTAAACATAATTGTCCCTTATGCTTTTGGGTTTAGCAGCCTTATGTATACTCAAGTATGCACATATCCTATTGTTGTATTTATTGTTGACGTGCAGATTCAGTACTTGGGTGATTGTTGTTATTATTACTGAATTGACTGGGAATGAAGTACCACATAGATTGATATTAGGAAATAACACACTTGTTTTAGTTGGATCTTATGATGTTGATTATGCAAGCTGCATAGATGATAAAAAGAGGAGCTACTTTGTTGAAAAAGTGTCAAATAGACATTTGTAGCATCCTCGATCATAGATGCAGAGTATGTGGCACCTTGTTTTAGCATTAAGAGTAGTTGACTTCATTTCTGGACTGGTTGAAATTATGTTGTGAAGGTTCCACAATAGTGTATTTCTCTTAGAACACTAAAGCATTTTTCGCTCAAGTGTATTAATATTGTGTTCTATTTTCTAAAAGAGAAAGATGTAAAATGCCTCGTTGTCATTGAAAGCACAACTATAAACAACATGTTAGCAGATCCACTAAAGGCATACCTAACAGGTGTTTTAAGAGCACACATCCTTCTCGGGACTACAAGGAGCCCATAGTTGTGTTCACAAAAAATTCGTAAGTGCACAAAATTGTAGACAAGTAATAAAGTAGTGAGTATAGAGTGTCGATCCCACTCGCATTGTATTAATTTCAATCAAGTACTAAAATTGGTCAACTCTAAAATTATTTGAACAGCCGAAAATAAAATAGAAAAAAAATATAATAATAAAACAAGATATAAATAAAAACTCAAATAAATAAAAGACTCAAACGGCTAAAAGATTAGTGCTTATGATTTCACCAAAACTAATCTAATTTAATTCATACTAACATTGCCTATTGCAATTGTTGAAGGACAAGCAACTCTTACCTATTCAATTCTCCCTCTCGAGATACACTAAAAATACCCCAATATATCAAACACCATATCTCTATGTGCATTTAAATATATCAGAATTCATTAAGATCTATGGTTCTTTAAAATATTCACGCAAGTCTCGTTGCCATATTGTAACACCTTGTTAAATTAACAGATAAATTAATTTAACTCAGTTATTAGTATTAATTAATTTTAAAATTAGTGTTTTAATTTCAGTTACAATTATTTCATTACAAACTTTTCGCGAATTGAAATTTATATTCAGAATAATAGTTTGACCCCTCAACCTTTGAACTATTACATTTTGATTCCAACTATTAGAGAGTGTTTCAAATGAGCCCCTTGTAAATTTTATAGTTTGACCCCTCAACCTTTGAACTATTACATTTTGATTCCAACTATTAGAGAGTGTTTCAAATGAGCCCCTTGTAAATTTTAATGAATATTATTTATTCGGTTACTATTAGAAGTACCAAGAGATAATTTACTTTCTTTAATTTATAATAGTGAAATTGTTTTGAATATGACTTTTTTTAAGAAAATGACCCTCATTAATTTTATTTTACCAAGTATAATACTTAATTGAATTAACAAGTTAATTATTAGGTGAATCAAATTTGAGGGATAATAGAAAAGGCCCAACCTTATTATTTTCCTCTTCTTTCCTTTCTGTTTTTCCTCCTTTCTTTTTTTCATTCTTTTTCCTTCCCCCACGGTTTTTACATGATTGTTTCTCTCTCCCTCTCCCTCCCTCTCCCTCCCTCACCCTCCCTAATGCTCACTCTCTCTCGTCTCTCTCTGTCCTTCTCTCTTTTTATTTCTCTCAACAAATGTCTCAATCAAGGTGATAAAGATAGGGCCTTTTTTTTTCAATTTCTCTTAGGTAATCCGAACCTAAGGAGATTCTGTGGAAGTTTTGTGATTTTCTTCAACATTTGAAGAAGTGAGTTAGGAGTTTTTCTCCCTTGTTCCTTTAAATCCAAAAATTGGTTGCTTTGTGGCTTAATTTCTTGGGTTTCATGTTAAATCATTTTCTCGTTGAAATTATAAACCTTGAGGTTTCCCCTTCTTAAAGCTAAGTCAAAGTTTACTTAGAGACATGTAAATCTGAATTTTCTTTGAGAGGTTTATGTGTTATTCTGAAATTTCAGTTCTAAACTTGGATTTTCATATTTAACTCCTTGGAATTGGTTGCATGTTTTTAACATTTTAATCTTAGGCTCATAAAGGAAGGTTGTAATGCAAAATAGGTTTTCCTCGCTTGTTTAGCCAAAGGACTGAGATTATGAAGCGTGGTGTTAAGCTTTTGTATAGAAATCTTGTATTTTTAAGTGTGACATTGACACTTGTTTGTGTTATGTAGATTTTGGTTATGTTCGTAGCATTTTTTAAGTTTAATGAGTAAGGATGAATCTTGGTGCTAATAGTATGGTGTTAGGACCAAAAATCATCACAATATTGATGTGTAAAGATAAGAGTTTGGGCTGGACAGAAATGAAGAATTTTATATGTCGAGGCTATGTGCATAATTGTAAGATTAGAGGACCACGTAAGTAGCTGTCAAAGAAGAACTGAAAACTATTATTTCTCACGTGAATTCTGGTTTTGATGATGTATATCCATAAAATTGACATCCTAAGGTTCACATAGCTGCAAGAATCACCTTCAATGGATAACCGTAGCTCAAGTTATGCATTTTTAAAGTTAAGTATGTTTTCTAGAAATTATGCAGAAAAATCAGCAAGTTACGATCTGGTGTAACATATTTTTGGAGACTTTAACGGACGTAAAACTAAGCTTATGATGGCTCTTTAGAAAGATCTAGATGTGTATTTTGATTACGCATTGATTTTATAATTTTTGATTTTATGTAGACTATTTTATGATTATTCTCGCAACAGTCGCTAAAACTATCTTTCCTAAGAATTGATAAAATAAAAAACTGAGATCTCTATCTTTTGTTATAAGATTCCTGCACCTAAACCACATTTATTACCATTTAGAACAAGTCATTAATGACATGTGAGAGTTAAAATCACCTCATTTGGAGTCTTGTAGCCTAAATTGTGGGCGTTGGAAGTTCCATGTAGAAACTTCTCAAAAGCTATTAAAATCAGAAAACCAGAATTTTAATTTCTTGAGAATTCTTTTTTAGGTACTTAGAAAGCTCAAATTAAGGCATCCAATAGCTCGTTGAAAAATATTTGATGAATTTTCCCGTCAGTGTCGACGAATCTATCAATTTACAATTTTCAGGGGGAATATGATTTGAGTTAGAAGTTGATTTATGGCTGAATGATTTATGGTTTATAATCTTGGAGGTTATATTAACATTAAATATGAGCTTCTTAATGAAATATGGGAAAAGTGTTAAAAGATGATAAATTAACACTTAACATACATGGTGGAGACTTGATGGACTTTCTTGGAATATTACACTTTTACATTGTTGGTTATGCATACATGAATACCTTGCAGATAATTGAATTTAGCATGTTCATTTCCTGAGTTTGATCTTGTTTAAGCATGAGATTGCATATCTCTTTCTTTTGGAACATATTTCATGAATTTTCACTTCTCGGTGTAAGAGTTGATTTCACTGACGTTGAGACTTTAGAAAGGATTTTGAAAAGTATATGTAAATCTACATATACATAGCGATTATATATATTGAAAACCTTCCCGAAAACTTGAGTTTCGCAAATCATGGTTTTTAAAAGTGAATTTAAAAAAAAAATAGATTGAGTCTCGAATTGAGATAATTAAAGCATGATATATATGTGAGTTTTTGAACGCTATCTAATGAGCATTTTAGATGATTGATTTAGCATGATGGCCACAGAGATCGGGATATAAATATCATATCCTTGAAAGCAGGTCTTGAAACCTGTACGGGCCACTCTACAGCGTGGGTGGTGATTTGGCTTTGCACTAAACTAAGGGTGACAACTCGTGTTAGTGGGCCATGTTCGTGTCAACCTGTTTATTAATCGTGTAAGAAAATATCAACCTAAACACGACCTGTTTATTAAATGTGTCAAAATGGTCAACCTAAACACGACCCATTTATTAATCGTGTCAACCCGCATAACCCGCTTAAATAAATATATTGAATAAATGACTAATATAATAATGACTTATTTAACATGGTCAAAATATGTTTAACATGTTTATTAGTCAACTTATCCTTTTCTTTAAGAAAAATAAATAAATTTTACCTATAAATATTAAATTCACCTTATTTGTATTTAATGTCATATAAACTTTCATGTTATATCACATATCATTAGATTGCAGATGACACATATAGTTAATCGTGTCAATTGGTGTCACTTCGTGTTAGGAGGTCAACTTTAACCCAACTCATTTATTAATCGTGTTAATCGTGCTAACCCAATTATGACCCAAACCTATTTATAGTAAACCCAAACCCACTAACTTCGTGTGAGTTTCGAGTTGTGTCGTCATGTTACTATCCAGATTGTCAGCCCTACACTAAACTACGTATTGGTATTTTAAAAGAGTATTTCAAACTACCGGTGTATGATTTATTCTTTATTTTTTGCCTATTTATTTGCATATCCAAGTGTCTAATAAAATTACAAAATACCTAGTATTTTGTAGACTATTTAGATACCGGATCCCACCAGTTTTGAAAAGGATTTGAAATTGACATAGTATTTTGAAAGAGTTTTCAAATACTTGATTAACCGCTTCACTCTGCATTTGACTACATAAGTTGTGACGATCATTTTTCACATACTCTTATATCCTGCATTTGAGCTATACATTGAACTTTTGTTTTTGATGTTTCAGCCACTTTGATCATTTCACTTCACTTGTTTTATTGTCATCATACCTATTTTTTCCTCTCTTGGGCATTTTACTCACCCATGTTTTAAATGTTTTTCGTCCTTCTACGGTTAGAAATTCGATTTACATGGTAAGTCGACGACAATAGACTGAAGGCTCGAGGTTCGAGATGATTTGCTCTATTTTAATTTCACAGTTTTTAATTCTGAGTTGTACTATGCATTGTGTATGTAAATTGTAATGGTCGGTATTGTCCCAGAGTTGTATTATTTTGAGAAAAATTATAAATTTATGGGTTGTTTTAGTATTATTTGTAAAAGAATGACTCCAGAGCAATATATTTTAGTATTTATTTTTATGTATTTATTGTTGAAAAAAACGGCATCGATTATGCAACAAAATTTTAAAATTTTTATTCAATGCCAAAGTCAACCAAGAACATGTTCATGATGCTATATAACTTAAATACTAAAGATCTAAATAATATCTTTAGAGATTATGAAAACATCACGTCTGGCAGATCAAAGCCTTCTAAATAGCAACCAGAAGAACCTCAACCAACTGGCCTTGTTTACTATTCTCATTTTCACGATCAGAGTGCGAGTCGGCACATGTCGTTCAATCTCCCATTGGTATTCTTGAACTTCTTCCAACCACAACAGAGCGAAAGGAAAAAGCGTTTTTGAGATTTAAACCATTTTTCCTCTCAGGAACTTTTACCAATAGTCCCAAAAAAGTCTTTAAGTGATCTAATGAATAATGAGACTTGTTGGGATATTTATTGAGTTTAGGAAGTCACATTCCCCTAATAATTACGTTTTCTAAAGTTAAATTCACGTACAGAGTTAGTTTTGCCACGTTTGCGCGTTAGCACAGGTCGATCGGTCCCAATAGTTTATAAACCTACCGATCGACCGGTCACTGTTTCGTAAAACTTATTTCTTAAGCAATTTATTACGGAAAACTTGCATAGAGCCTCAGTTTTGATTCAAATAACCTAATATGGAAGGTACCTGATCAAAAGTGTCCTATAATAGTCTTCTCATATTAAATAAAACTAAAAATAATAATTCAACCAATTTATCTAGAACTAATTTATCAATTAATTCGCTCGATAAATTACTCATGAATTAATAACTGATCTCACATTAACTTTGAACCTTTAGAGGAAATAACACAAGTTACCAATATGTAGGAAATACGTTGTATCCTATCAGGAAAGTATATGAGCTAGCAAATGGACCTGATGGACATATATAGATTAAGCTCCTATAATCACGACAACACTTGTTAACCTACAAGTTCATCACATGATTATAAACTCTAGCGCTACTCCACTAAAAGCCTAGAGTTGCACTCTCGATCCATATAGTATATTTACAAACCTCTGAATAGTTATCGTCCACGACTCATTATAGTAGTGTATCATCCCCATAGGATATCCATAATCGACTTAAGGCCAAGTTCCGTTTTACCTTCCCGATTATATTTATCTTATGTTCCATTACCACTCCATCAAAACAACTATTATTCATACCAATACAAATAGTAAACCATTAGATAACACAAAATAGTTTAATGGCTGAGCACTTGTAGTTTCTAATTCACGGATAATGCCATAAGAAGATATCATTGACTCTTTATAGGGGCCATGGATTCCCTATCTATGAATAATAAATTTACGCACACAAGAGTCATACCCCCAACGAACTGGTAAGTATATCTTTACATAATATCAGGATGTCTCCCTTTGGTACATCAAAAGATACAAGTCAAGCATACGAGCTCATTATTCTTCTCAGGATTAAGATGACCACATATAATTCGTCAAAAGTGAATTATTTTATTCAAACGGAATTATGAATTAAAACAATTCAACTTTAATCCGATCCAATATAGATTCCACCACTAGGAACTATATCAATGTCTTTACTCATGGAGTCCCACCTTCGACAACTAAATCAAGCCGTCTCTGTTAGAAAGTAGACAACATAACAATCTTAACATGAATAAAGTGCTCAACTTTATTCTCTCGATTACGGATCATATTCTTTAGACTATCATCTTTCGATTCCTGTCTTCTGCATGTTCTTCTTATTACATGCACGATCTAAAGACTTAGAACGACAGTCTCAAGCTTCCAATTTATTTTTTATACATTCAACTAATATGAACGTAAAAAGGACAATACATAGATATATGAAATAAATAAATCATTATTAATAGTCAAAATATCTCAAAAGCATTGTTACATTTATTCCTAAGGACATAAGTGCTAACATTTATTTTCTTATTTTTTTATTAATCCCAATTAATTAAATTTAAATTTTGAATTAAACCTCAATCACCATGGCTTCCTTTTTGAGTCGTGACACATATCTCTATTCACGAGAAACCTACAATGTTTATCACAAGAAGCTATTACTACAAATTACCTCGTTCTCATTATAGGTCTCCTAATCAATTTAATAGGTGATCAAGCAATCAAAAGCATTAGGAACACTAATAAACACAACATAAAATCAACTCTTAGAGAATAAATCTTTAAAGCAAAATAAAATAAAATAAAATTAAAATAAAATTGGTAATCTCATAATCCATAAGAAAATTAAATAAATAAATAAAGGGCTACAACATCTCAAATCATGAAAATATAAAGATAGAAAAATTAGAAAGATAAACTCATCCGGAAGCGTTACAATTCTCTAAGCTTGACTCGACAATCTTTAATTTCACACTCTTTATCATCAAAAATAATTTCTCCATTTGAAAATAAAAATACTAAAAACGTAAAAATAAAAATCCTAAAAACGTAAAAATAAGAATCCTAAAAAGACTACCCCAATTTCGCCAACAGAATTCCCCAAATTTTTCTGTCTGCTCTTGGAAAGGGGCTTCTCTCCAAGTCTGTGTCAAAATTTTGTGTAAAAGGGTTCTGCCTCTTCACTTTTTGCCGTGGGAACAAGGCTATTAATAATAAGCTTTTTTATTGCCTGCTTCCCAAGCTAACACAATGAAGAGGAAACAACCAAATTTAAACTTTGATGCAACATGGATAAGTGGCGAGCTGCGGTTGGGTGAGGAGAAAAGCAAGGTAAAGTGGTGCTGAGATGAATCCGGTTTTCACTCTCTCCTTTTTTATTCTTGCTGACTCAATCAAGGGATTCTTTACGGTGGAACCCCAATAAATGCTCCACTTTATTCTTGCTGACTCAATCAAGGGATTCTTTATGGTAGAACTCCAATAAATACTTCATAAGTAGAGCACTACTTTTTTAACTGTTGGATTAGTTTTTAAACTGTCAGATCTTCAGCAAGAGCAGTTCTGAAACTCATTTCCATTTGGAGGAAGGCTATCAGGGGCCTTTCTTAGTTTGACAAAGAGATGGTCCAGAAATGGAATAGCAGATTCTAGAATAGAAGAAACGGTGGCAGGCTGTCGGAGCATTCTCATTCGGTGGAAAAGTATCAAATAGCTTTCCGATTTTGACAAAGAGACTCATTGAAAATGGGTTGAAAATTTTCTGAAAACTTGCTCCAGTGACGTTCTGATGAGGTGAGACACAAGTCATTCCGTTTGGAACATAATCCCAATTATCTTATCGGAAGAGGCAAAATGACACCTTAGAAGTGGAAATACTTGAAGGCTAAGTTATGAATTTTGGGCTGACACAAAGTTACTTTTGACTTGAAATCTCCAAGAGTGTTTGACTCAACTAAGTGCTCTGAAGACTTTCCTCTTTGGGGGCTGATAATGTGTCAGACCTTCTTCGGAGGTTGTTTGTACGAGAATGACTAAGCAGCCATTGTACTTGCTCTAACACTAGATTGCTCTAACACCAGGTTGCTCCGAATGAGCACTAGTGCTCCGAATGGACAATCTGATACGAAGAAGAGCTGGGAAAGCATGTCTGACATGGGAAGTGCTCCGAGAGGCATGTATGGTCGCGAGAAAAGCATCCAAATGAGCCAAAACTAATTGATTAATCAGGCTTTTAAGTTGAAGAAAATTACTAAATGATCAGGCTTGGGTTTTGGGCATTTCAAGAGCTAAAATAAAGGATTTTGGACTTCCAAAGACAAGAGGAAGGCTTTTTTGGGTTGAATCCTCTATCACCCATTTATGCTTAATTTGACTAATTCGGAAAAACCCCTCAAGCAGGTTTCAAATTAGGTCAAATTAAGGACAAATGGGCCTATGTGATCACTCATGGCCTACCAAACCACAGCCCACGAGAGTTTCCCGAGCGTGGCTTGGGTATGAAATGAGCCCAATTACGTCGCGAGACGCAAAGGATTGGGCCTAGTACGAATTCAGGTATCAACAAATTCAAAAGGAACTTAAAGTTTTAACCCTTATTTAGATTTGAATTTGAGCTAAAATAGAAACTAGATAAAAGAAGGCATTTATCTCCATTTCCTGCCTGATTATTGCACGAACCATAGGGAGATATCCTTGTGGTGTGGCCGGCCATTGCAGATAAGGGAGGAGAGAAAGTTTTGTTTCCAAAATTATATTGGCAACTAAATTTTAAATGGGATTTGAAAGAAAGTGATGACCAATTATATATCGCTTTGCCTTTAAGATAAAGCAAAAGGGTTCTCCTAGGATTCCATAAATAAAAGACAATAGAAAATCAGAAAACACAATTTTTACTCTATTTCCTTAGTGGCTGAATTTTTAAGAGAGAGAAAAGAGAAGAAAAGTCCTCCAATTCCCAGTTTCATCACATACACATGTTGATAGTGGTGGAAGACAAATTAGTGAGTGATCAAATCCGAATAGTTCTATATTAGAACCCACACTCTAAATCTTGCAGATTTCAAGGACTAGACGAGGAAGATTCGGTGTTTTAAGAAGGCTTGGAGCTTGGATCGTTCGTGGTCAAAGAATTCAAGTTATCCGCCTAATCGTTTGCTAGGTGTGTATATATATATATATATATATGTTTTTAATTAAGATGATTAATTTATTATTGTGTAAATTAATATATTCTATAGAGTGTTCAAAAGTTTTAAAAATTTTTGTTATACATGATCTGTACTTACATACTTCCGCATCCGAAATCGTTTTAGAAACCAGCACTTATTGATAAGGATTGCTTACGCCTCATATAATACATGGATGTTTATGGATTTGTGATTTCATGTCTGATGTGATGTTGATACACATGGTTGGTTGGTAAAGTGGCAAGTTGGAAAAAGAGACATCTGGTTGTTAGTCTCAATATGTGTTTTTGTTTTCGATCCATATGTATTTAAAGTTTTCACCATGCTTTGATGGATCTCTAGCACCTGATTATGCATAGTGATTGTGTCGTGTCGATATGTTAGTATGCATGATTGTTTTGAGCTTGTACTTATTGTGTGAAATTCCTGGTTTATGCTTATTTTGTGACAAGTAAATATTTGTTGTATGATTATGTTGTCAAAGTAGGAAATTGTTAGAATATTTTTATGTAGACTTCCATATAATTTACTCTATTATAAATTAAAGCATCGTATGAACCATAATGAGATGAACCACTTGTTTTATTGACTCCCTTGAGGCATATGAACCATCTCTATCTCATAATAATTTTGGTTAGCCCATTAGACAAAAATACCTCTATAGTTTTGTGTCGTTGAAATAGGCCTAACAGGCCCATTTGGTTTTACAAGACCTGCACACCCTCTTGTTTTGGTGTGGCTGGTGTGGGCATTTTTGGAGAGAGGGGGAGAGAGAGGGAGGAGTTCAAGAGAGCCTCTCGCAACTTTTCACTTGTTTGCAGATTCTCCACTGATTTTGACCGGTCACTGATGTTTTCCGGCAACTATGGACGATGCTTTTCCGCTGTCTACTGAAAGATGTAATCTTCCTTGCCCATGTGAATGTATGCCAAAACTCCAATAAGTTTTATGGTATTTTTAGATTTATAGCTAGATTGATGTCTTGATTTTGTTTAGATTGTGTTTAGATCATTTTAACTTGTTGAGAAATCACACAACTAACTAGCACCCTCTAAATGGAAAGAGATCTCGAAATGCTTAGAAACAGTTTTCTCTAACACTCCAATAGACCCCCTATCTCAATAAACTGCAGAAGAAAAAGGACGTGGAAGCTACTCTAAAATGATGATTACCATTAGCTATGATAAAAAACGATTAACTATAATCACCAAAAATGATGAGAGTACTGGCTGGTTTAAGTTTTTTTACCAAGTTCGTAGTTAAATTTGTTACAACAAATATGAGACAGATGTGAAATAGTAAAAAGACACAAGAAATTGATATCACAGTTTGCTAACCACCTACATCCGCAGGGTGATGTCCAAATAATGAATAATCCACTAAGTACTTAAAATTACAACTCAATTAGACTTAGACTATCCAAGACTCCCTCTCGAGATAAGATGCCCATGAACTACAACTTCTTAGAGGACTTGCTTAACGAGCATCACTCGATTTACAAAGTTAAAATCCATTCAACAAAATTTTTCTCCTGAAAAACAAAATCCCTTCTCCCAAAAAAAAAAAAAAAAGGAAATTACAATTTCACACACCTAACTCTCAATCACATAAACTCAAACTCAAAAGTGTATAAAGATGAACGCGAGACTCCAGATAAATAGGCAAATAAAGCAGCTATCAAAGAAAAAAAACTTCAATGCAATTTGCCGTGTAAAGTCCGTTACAGATTTTCTTGCAAAAAATACTGCAATAGAGTTGTAAAATCTGATCTGAAGGTCAATTTTCTTGATTCTTGAAATCTTTTTATATAAGAGCAAGTGAATCTGGACGTCTTCCTTATAAGCATGGATGATTCGAACAACCAAGCAAAATCTCTTCTTCAAATCAATTATCCCATCAATTTCCTACTTATTAAAAATGACTAAAGTTGACATTCACTAAATCATATCAAAATGAATGACTTTAAACAGTTTCCAAATTAACAAAAAAACTTCCCAAAATAAGTTTCCTACTATCAAGAAACTTCAATCACATCAATCAATATATCATGCCCAAAATAATGCCAACACCAAGAATTAATCAAAAATGGCAATCATCAAAAACCGAAATCCCAGCAGATGATTTTTTCCAAAGGATTCCTAGAAGTCTAGAGAGAAGGAAGTGCTTCTCTCTCTCTCTCTCTAGAATCATTTTTCATAATGTATAATAACAACATAATTACATCTTCGACTCTTTATTCATTATTATTTTGGGGTAAGGAAAACTTACGAAAAGAAAAATATTAACGTCCTTGAAACATTTTTCGCGATCAAGCTTTTTTCCTACAATTATGTCATGTTGTTCAAGTTACAAACCTTAAACTATTTTAACTTTTGACAATTAGAAAGCTCTTCAAGAAAAAGAAACAAAGAGTGTAGTTGTGTTCCCACATCAGTAATACTGCCCTTGTTTTCCAACTATGTTCTTGACGTACATTCCACAGTAATAATTTAGTCCTAAAGAGTCTAAGGGACTCCTAATGCTTTCGGTTTCGGATTCTTGAACAGTGAATACCAAGGATTCAAAAAGCTATAACACAAAGTGAACTCAATGAGTACTCAAACGGAACACAAAGTGACAATCTGCATTTCCCACTACAAGCGGGAAAGAGAAGATTATGTTAATTCCAAGTTGAAATTCCCTTTTGGACTGGCCAGTAGAATTTGTAACTTACCAACCAATAAAAAAATCCTTTACTCTTTTAGCAGCAAATAAATCTTCACTACTATCCATTAGAGGGACAAACCAAAAAGAAAGGACATTGAATCCTATAATCCGTGTTGCTTGTCCTACACTGCCCAAATATTTCTCTCAAGTGATCAACATTTTTATATATATGTTTTTCCTTTAATTGTAAGTTTCTAAATTCTCACAATCAGATCAATCATACTCAAAGAAAATTAAGCAAGTAAACATAAGAATTTTTGTCAAGCTTAAGGATCAACCAGGGAGTTGGCTTTCCACACATATAGTTGACACAACTTCACTATTTCCATGGTCCAAGCACTTGACATGAAAATTCTTAAAAGACTACCTTGTAGTTTTTCTCATATAGTCTATAAGCTGATGAGTGTACCAACAAGATATGATGAGCTGCAATCACCAAATGGATGCGAACATCATCTAGGTGGTAGATCTCCCCAGTAATAACCAGCCAATACAGACAGATTGGGCTCATTTATAGTAGTCCAATGTTTAACTCTGTCATCAAACTCTCTAAAGCACACAACTTCATATTCCGTGAAGTATTTTCTGTTAGCGTTTATGCTCTTAAGAATAAATGTATCAATTTTTTTGAGACATTTTGACTATTAATAAAAATTTATTTATTTTATATATATATATGTATTATCCTCTTAGTCTGCGACTATCATTCTAAGTTTTTTAATCAGACTTGTAATGAGAAAGACATGCAGAAGACATGAATCTAAAGATGATAGTCTAAAGAATATGATCCACAATCGAGAGAATAAAGTTGGATGCTTTATTCATGTCAAAAGTGTTATGTTGTCTACTTTCTAATGGAGATGACTTGTCGTGATCATCGGAGGTGGGACTCCATAGATAGAAACATTGATATAGTTTCTAGTGGTGGAATCTATATTGGATTGAACCAAAATTGAATTGTTTTAATTAATAATTCAATTTGATTAAAACAAGATACTTTTGATGAATTGTATGTGATCATCTTAATCCTGAGACGAATAATAGACCTGTATGCTTGATTTGTATCCTTTGATGTACCAAAGCAAGACATCCTAACATTATGTAAAAGTACGCTTACCGGTACGTTGGGGGTATGACTCTTGTGTGCGTAGATTTATTATTCATAGATAGTGAATCTATAGCCCCTATAAAGAGTCAATGACATCCTCTTATAGCATTATCCGGTAATTAGAAAATACAAGCTCGGCCATTAGAGTACTTTGTGTTATCCAATAGTTTTACTATTTGTGTATGGATAGTGGATTTTCTGATGCTGTGATAATGGAATATAAGATAAATATAACAGGGAAGATTAACTGGAACTTGACCTCAAGTCGATTATGGATATTCTATGGGGATGATATACAATGTAATGAGTCATGGACGAGAACTATTCAGAGCTTTGTAAATATACTATATAGATCGAGAGTGCAGCTCTAGGCTTTTAGCGTAGTAGCACTAGAGTTTATGATACGTGATAAACAAGTAATGACGTGATTATAGGAGCTTGATCTATATATGTCCATTGGGTCCCTTTACTAGCTCATTGTTGATTTCTGAAACGATTTCAAATGCGAAAAAGCTATAACTCTGATCGGGTCTGAAAAAAAATTTTCATAAAACTTTTAAGAACGTTATAGATTATATTCATTTGTAATGAATAAATTAATCTAATTAATTTAGAATAGGAATTATACCTAGTGCAAGAAGTTTGGGTCGTCGGGCCTACCCGAGGCCTGAATTTTTCAGGCTCAGGGGGCAGGGACCCATGGCCGCCCGTCCAAGCACTAGGGCAGGCTTGGGCTGCCTGAGGAACAACCACACGGCGGAAGCCCAACACCGATTTGTCTCCTCTGACCATCGACCGCCGTTTTTTTTAATTTTTTCATCCGGCCCAAATTTAAACTCGAATTGCCTGACACCTGAGCCCGTGTAATGCCTAGTTCTTTTGAAAGTTTGCACCCGACCCAACACCCGAAAGCCTGACCTCCAACAATTCTTTTTTTGACCGTTGCCCTATTTTTGGCCCGACCCCGCCCCGCCGAGGCCAAACATAACCGTTGGATCCGAATTTAGGGGAAAAATCAATTTTTTAAGCCAAAAATTTCCCTATAAATATCCCCCATCCCCCAAACATTTTTCTCACCCAAACTCTCTCAATCTCTCTCAATTTCTCTCAATCTCTCAAATTTTTCCAAAAACTATCACAATATCCTAAAGCTCCCTCTCTCAAATCACTCTTATTTTTTTATAATGGATTCTTTTGGTTATGGTGGTATTCTTGTTGATGCCTAACAGAACGTAGAAGAAGGGCAATTTCCTACTAATGAAAATATTATGCAGGAATCGTAAACATAACCAACTGAGGAAACCTACAAATCCGAGCCATGGTGGACATACTGGAGGTCGTGGTCGCAATGGTGGTGGGTGTGGAGGAGTAGCGAGTGCAAGTGCTACTGCATCTGCAAGTGTTACAACCTCCAAGAGGAAATGCAAGCACACGTCGACAGTTTGGGATCACTTCGACACAATTAGGGAGGTCAATAATGACAGTAACACTAAACACATAGCTCAATATAAATATTGCTATTCCAAATTAAAACGTGACACTATTCATGGCACAACACACTTGAGAAGACACTCTGAAAAGTGTCTTCAAAAGTGTGGCCAAACCGGCAGAGCCGAACTCCGCCAACCACAATTATCTTTTGATCGCACAACCAGTGGTCTAACCACTTAGAAATACGATCCGCAAGTAGATCGTATGGAAGTTACGTGAATGGTAGCAACATTAGATCAACCACTTAGTTTTGTAAAGCATCTTAATTGGCAGTGATATATTAAAATTGTACATAATCCTAATGTACAGTTTACTTCAAAAAGTACTCTTAGGAAAGATTTGTTAAAAGTATTTAAACAAGAAAAAGAAGCATTAATAAACCTTTTATACTCTACTAGCAGTTGCGTTGTGTTAACGGCAAACATTTGGTCTGCCGTTGCCAACAAAGATTATTTATCTGTAACACGACATTAGTTTAAAGGATTCGAGTTAGATAAGAGAATATTAGGTTTTAAATGTGTTCTAGGATCACATAGTGCCGATTTAATTTATAATACAATTTTAAATGTAATTGATGAATATAGATTCAGAGACAAAGTGATGGCTATAACATTAGATCATGCTAGTGTAAATACTAAGGCAATTGAATATTTTAAAAATGATTTAAGTTTATTCGGTGATGGTGATATTTTTCACCAATGTTGTGCGTGCCATGTAATTAATTTAATAATCAGATTTGATTTAAAATCAATGGCTATTCATATAAAAGCAATTAGAGATTGTATTGCATGGATTCAGGGTAGTAACTCAAGACAACAAGATTGGTTTAGGTTCTTACAAGCCCTAAATCTAACTCCTAGAGCATTAGCCTTAGATATGCCTGTAAGATGGAAATCAACTTATATAATGCTTCAACAATGCATCCCATATAAGGATGCTATAACAAACTATATCAGTACAAAATTAGGAGTAGGACACATAGACGCATATGATTGGCAAATTGCCGAAACTTTGTATCAATTTTTAGGTAGGTTTTATGAAGTTACTTTAAAATTTAGTGAAACATATTACCTAACATCACCTTTAGCTTTAGGTGAACTTTTAAGAATGACCATTTTATTTAGTGAATTTAGGAAGGACCCACTTTTAGAAGTTTCTATAGCTTCCATGGAAAAGAAATTTAAAAATATTGGTCTAAATTACCAATGTTGTATGGTTTCGGTACTATTTTTTTATCCTAGATTAAAATTAGAAGGTTTAGAAAGTGGTTTAGAAAACTTAGGTGAATTTTTAGGCATTGATTGTTCTAACCAATTTTTAAAAATAAAGGAAAAAATATTTTCTCTGTATAGCAAATATGAGAATAGGTTTAGAAACACAAATTCTGGAGTACAGGAACCGTATCAAAGAGATGAAAACCCACATTCATTCATGAATATTTTTGGGTTGAAGAAGAAGAAGAAGACGACTCAAACATAAGCTGGGAGTGGATCTTCATCAAGAGGTGATGGTGACGGTGGCAGCTTCAACGAGCTTATGGCGTACCTTAGCGAGAGCTTCGTAGTCGATGGTAGTAGAGAATTGTTTGATTTAGTTCAATGGTGGAGGGCACGAGCATTAACTTGGTCAGTCCTAACTCAAATGGCAATGGATATTTTTTTAATCCCAGTCTCCACTGTTTCATTCGAACAAGCTTTCAGTATGACCGGACGAATACTTGAGGAACATCGAAACGTATTGTAAAGGGACATTGTTGAAGCTTTGGTGTGCATTAAGTATTGGGATCGTGCCGATCAACATTTACAAGACACAATTTCACTGACAAGTCAGGAATGGATAGATGAATTTAATAGATTAACATTTCGCTTTGAAGATGATCTTTTAGCTTCAAATTAAATTGTAATTTGTAAATATTTATTTGCTTTGGACATTGTAATTGTAATATTTAGACTTTATAAGTATGTAAAATTTGTAATTCATCACAAAGTGTTTGCACTCTTTTTTCTTTACTAAGTTTTTATCATTGAGTTTTTCTTGTTAAGGTTTTTAACGAGACAATCATAAATAATAAATTTAAAAATTCATATACAAAATTAATTTATTAAATTGTGTTAATAGTGTGTGTTAATTTTAATTTTTATATAATTTTAACACAAAATAACTTAATAATTATTTATTTATAAATACAATTAATAAATAATAGTATATTATATATAATATATATATATACAATATTAAAAAACATAAAAAATATATTTTTTCGGGCAATTTGGGAGGGCTCGGGCTGCCAAAACCAAGCCCGCGGCCCGTCCCAGGGTATTTCAGGCTCGGGCGAGCGGTTCGGGTGTTGGGCTTAAATTCAATTTTTTCAGGCGGTCCGTCCAAAGTTCCAACACTAATTATACCTAGCGACCGATTATGATGATAACTTAAATTCTTTGCTACGAACAATTCAGTGCTCCAGTTCTCAGATCACTAAGAATCTTCCTCGTCAATTCCTTGATTCTTCCAAGAACGTGTGTGTGTGAGCACCTGAAATCAGAGAAAACAGTTTTCACTCTCTCATAAGTCTTCCACGAATAACAACACATGTACGGTGTGAAACTGGGAATGAAAGAACCTTTCGTCTCTTTTTTCTCAGAGTTACACACCCTTCACCTAGAGGTTACGCGCTAACCAACTGCATATTACATGCCTACTCTAGGAATGTTACATTCCAGCTATAGGGAGGGAGTTACACGCACATCAGCATAATGTTACACACTAATGAACTGTGTTTCATGCTTACACTAAGCATGTTACACGCTCACTGCTGATGGGAAAAATTAAAAATTGTGTTCTCTAATTTTTCTACAACCTCCTATTTATAGAGCACCTATGAGAGTCCTAGAGAAACTCTATCTTATCTCTTATGATAAGGTCTCAGAAAATAAGTGATTAATTTAATTCTAAATCCTATTTAAAATCAAATAATATTCCTATTTATTTTTGGAACAATTTTCTCTCCTATCAATTAGGAAATTTGGCCACCACAAAATTTTTTTCTCGTGGTAGGTGCCACCTTATCCAGTAGGAGAAGAAGAATTTTCTCCTTATTCTGTTGTCCAATTTTGACTTAAATTCAAATTCCTATTTAAAGTCAAACTTCAAACTAATTAAAATTCCAATAAGATAATTTGTCTAACAAGTAAACTTAATAACTTGGAGTGCAAACAAATGAATCTCAAAAGGATTCTTTTATGCTTTGGTGAGTTCCTCTTGTGGTCCACACCACATGTGTGTTCCAAAATTCAAATTAAATAATCACATTTTTTGATATCTAATTAATTCTCAATTAATTATTTTTGAGTGATAGAATTCCATAATTCAAAATTTCTGTTTTACCCTCAGTGTCTCATAGAAATACAAGGACGATACAAGGACCCATAGACCTGTAATATCAAGCTCCAATAAAATTAATAATTAATCAAACTCTTTAGTTAATTAATTAATTCTATTAATTGCAAAGTTACTCCACTATATACTTAGAATCGCACTCTTGATATTATAGACATCTATTTACATCTGTGAAACATCCATTTAATATAGTCATTTCATATAGATCGATCCTCCATACATAATTCATAATTAGAGCTAAGTGAAATCCGTTAATCTCTCTAATTACATCTTCATCCTTAAGTACCATTGATTTTCTAATGGATATTGATTCATAAAACACATTCATGAACTAAAGTGCTCCTACTAATCCAAGTACCGAATCAACATTACAAGGGAATTATTTATCTACTTTTTGCTTAGGAAGTAATGGATTCCATCTTGTAATGTTAACAGTCTCAACTACCTACTTCATCATGTCCCCAATATACAAGAAATAAGATTTAATATTCTCAAAATGCGTACCGAGTAAGTCAAAAGATACGAATACATAAATAAGAGCTTACTAATAACTCAGAATACCAGTAAAAGAACCTACCAGCTCAGCTCTACAGCATGCAGGCCACTATTGATGGACCTCACATTTTTCAGGGCCGACTTGAGGCCCCTCCCGTCACCACAAATGCTAGAATCTTTACCATGACAAAAGAGGAAGCTACTGCTGGGACTTCCATCATTGTTACAGGTCAGATACTTGTTAACAACCAACATGCTAATGTTCTTTTGACACTAGTGCCACACACTCTTTTGTGTCTTCTTCTTTTGAAGAATATGATGGGATATAGTTGTTTTGAGTCATGGATTCACTACGACACTACGCTCCGGGGAAGTGATGATGTCTACGCATAGGCTGTGAGCAGTGCCTATGAGGATCGTTGATAAGGAACTCTACAGTGATTTGATAGTGCTCTAGAAGTATGACTATGACCTAGTATTAGGTATGGATTTCTTAGAAAAATACAACGCATCCATTAAGTGCTGAAGATGTAAGGTCACATTTAACCCCGAAGAAGATACTCAATTCGAATTTGTTGGTGAACTGAGAAAGAAGACAAAGTTATTTTTGTCAGCAATGAAGGCCCAAAAGATGCTAGCTAGTAGTTGTACTAGTTTCTTAGCTAACATCATTGATACAAAGAAAGAAGATAGGTTAGAAATTAAAGATGTGTCTATCATATGTGATTTTAGTGAGGTGTTCCGGATGATTTGCTAGGTTTGCCATCGAATAGAGAATTAAATTTGAGATTAAGCTAGCACCTGGCACTGGGCCAATCTCCAAGGCTCCATATCGCATGGCACCTGCTGAATTGAAGGAACTGCATAAGCAACTTCAAGAGCTAATGGATAATGGTTTCATCGCCCCAGTCATTCACTGTGGGGAGCTCCAGTGTTGCTTGTAATAAAAGAAGGACAGAATAATGAGGCTCACCAATTAAAGATTAAGGAAGAAGATATTCCTAAGTCCACTTTTAGAACTCGTTATGGCCATTATGAGTTTGTGGTCATGTCATTCGGACCAACGCCCTTACTGAATTCATGGACTTGATGAACAGAGTGTTCAAGGAGTTTTTGGATAAGTTTGTGATAGTGTTCATCGATGATATCCTCATTTATTCAAAGACTCAAGGGGAATACGCTAGGCATTTGAGAATGGTGTTGCGGACATTGAAGAAACACCAATTTTATGCTAAATTCTCTAACTGTGAATTTTGGCTGGATCGTGTGGCATTCCTCGGCCATGTGATTTCCAAAGAAGGGGTGATGGTGGATCTTGGAAATATTAAAGCCATTAGCAATTAGAAAAGACCAACCAATGTAAGTGAGATCAGAAGTTTCCTTGGTTTAGCTGGATATTACTGAAAGTTTGTAGCAAATTTTTTGAAGCATGTCATGCCACTTATGACGCTTACTTGAAAAGGGAAGATGTTTGAATGGACCGAGGACTGTGAGAAGAGCTTCTAAGAGCTAAAGATGAGACTCACCGGTGCTCCGATCTTGACTATTCTAGAAAGGGACGAAGGTTTTGTAATATATTGTGATGCTTCTAAGATGGGACTCGGTGTAGTTTTAATGCAGAATGGGAAACTAATTGCCTATTCATCAAGGAAATTGAAGGATTATGAGAAGAACTATCCCACTCATGACCTGGAGTTGGGTGCTGTAGTTTTTGCATTGAAGATCTGAAGGCATTACTTGTATGGTGTCTGATGCCAAATATTCACCGATCATTAAAGGTTGAGGTACTTCTTCACTTAGAAGGATTTGAATATGAGGCAGATGTGGTGGCTTAAGCTGGTAAAAGATTATGATTGTGAAATTCTCTACCATCTAGGGAAGGCGAACAGGGTAGCTGATGCCTTAAATAGGAAAAGTGATGCTGCATTAATGTCGTTGCAAGAAATGTCTAAGCCTCTTCTGAAGGAGATTCAGGAATTTGATTTAGAAATGGTTGTGGAGCAGTTGTCAGTAATGACCTTGACTCTGACTATTTTTTATGATATTCGGAGCAGGTAGTGCCTTGATCTCTGGTGAGGATCAAGATAAGGTACTTGAAGGGAAGTATGAGGGTTTAAACATAGCATATGAGGAGTGCTGAAGTTTAAGGAATGATTATACATTCCTAAAGATGACGAACTAGGAGGAAGATTCTTGAAGAAGCACATAAGACTCCATATACACTTCATTCTAGTTCAACCAATATGTATGTGGATCTTAAAGGAAGTTTTTGGTGGTTTTGAATGAATAGGGACGTAGCATACTATGTGAAACAAGTTTGACATGCCAGCAAGTCAAAGGTGAGCATCAGAGGCCAAGAGGGTTGCTCTAGTCGATTCAGAGTCCAGAATGGAAGTGGAAAGACATTACAATGGACTTCATTATTGGATTGCTGAGGACTTCAAACGTATTTGATGTTATTTGGGTATTCATTAACAGATTGACCAAGTCAGCTCATTTTCTTCCTATACGGATGACATTTTCTACGACGCAATTGGCATAGCTATATGTGAAAAAAATCGTGAAGCTTCATGGTGTTCCCAAGTCTATTATTTCAGACCGAGATAGTAGGTTCACCTCACATTTTTAGAGGAGCGTTCAGGCAGCTATAGGGACGAAGCTCAAACCTAGCACAACTTTTCACCCACAAACAGACGGTCAGATGAAGAGGACCAACCAAACACTTGAATATATGCTTCGAGTTGTGCTTTGGACTTTAAAGGGAGTTGGTGTAAGTTTCTACCATTGGCTGAATTTGCTTATAACAATAGTTATCAAGCAACGATTAGGATGGCTCCCAGTGAGGCACTATATGGGAGACATTGTAGATCCCTAATCTAGTGGCATGAGGCTGGGGAGAAGAAGTCGATGGAGTTGGAACTTAAGAAGAATACCGATTTTGAGGAGAAAACTGACTTTGTGAATAAGACATCATAAGTGGTGAAAGTGATTCAGTAATGGATTGTCACAGCTCAGAGTAGGTAAAAGAGTTCTACAGATGTTTGTTGAAGGCCCTTAGAGTTTGAGGTTGGGGATTCGGTGTTCATCAAGGTCGTGCCAATGAAGGGCATGATGCGGTTTGGGAAGAAAGGCGAGCTTAGTCTGAGGTACGTCGGACCCTACGAGGTGATTGAGTGCATAGGCAAAGTAGCTTACAAGCTAGAATTGCCTCGGGAGATGGCATCTATCCACAATGTGTTCCATGTGTCAATGTTGAAGAAATATGTATCAGATCCTTCACATGTCATCAAGCCGCTAGCAGTTCATATTCAAGAGGATATGAGCTATAAAGAGAAACCAGTTGAGATTTTAGATTGAAAGATGAAGACCTTGAGAAACAAAGAGATCTCCCTAGTCAAAGTTCTTAGGTGTTATCACAAGATAGATGAAGCTACATGGGAACGAGAAGATACCATGAAGGCAAATTACCCTAAATTATTCTAAGTTTTGAGGACGAAACTTTTTTTAAAGGTGTGAGGGGTGGTAACACTCATTTTTCCAAACCGACAAAATTATTAGAAATAGACGTTAGGATTTAACTTGAATAAAGTTATGGTGTTATATATAGTTAATTCTAACATCAAATTGAGTTATTTGTTACAGGAGAACGCGACGAGGACTCGAGGTGCCGAGAACAAGGTCTTGCCATTTTATAGAAATTATATATATGTTCACTTTTTTTATTTTGATGATTTGATAAATGAATATATATTCATGATATGATATACTTCATGTCATAATGCATGGAATTAAGTGTCATAGGAAAATTCTAAGTTTTTCTTGATTTTTCTTTTTAGACAAAAGAACCATTTTCATAACGTTAATTTTCAGCTCTATTTTGAACCTTTAAAATTCTGAAATTATTCCTTTAGTTTATAAAAAGCTGTAGAGCCTTTAATGAGCTTTCCAACGCCTTCTCATTTGCGCAAATCAGAGATCGGAGGAAGAAGATGTGGCCAGTATACTCTCTGGATACCTAGCGGTCTCCGACCAAGTTACGGCACGCGAACAAGAATGGAAATTCTAGAAGTTGACCTAACTCTTTTATTTGTCTTCCACATGATTTTACACCCTAATGACAGCCATTCCTCCAGCTATTAATGGGTCATTTAATCATAGAATTAATGCCCAATTAATGTCAAATTAATCCCTTTTAATTTTATATGATTTATGAGCCAATAAGTATTTTCTACCCTTGCTCTCTCCGTCACTCTAACGACATTCTCTCTCTCTCTCTTCCACCTTCCACACGTTCCAAAAAAAAAAGTCACAAAGAGCCTCCAAGACCAGCCATCAAACCTCCATTATTCTATCCATTTTGTAAACTTTTGATTCTTCCAACCCAAAACCAACAGGATTCTCAAGGTATAGTTCTTTTTTATTGTTTGGTTTTAAATTCCATGAAATTTTGGATAATTTTACTTTGGGTTTGATTATAATGGTTTGAGAGGACGATGGAGGATATTTATTGGTTGATGATTGAGGCAGGATATATGTGATTTAGGTGATGTTTAATGTCTATGGCTGCAGGTTTTTTATTTTGGATTGGAATGCATGACCCGGTTATTATTTTGGTGTTTTGGTGTCTTCATAATCTAATAAATTCTAGAGAGGCATGCTAGGAATTATGTTATTTTCTTATATTGTTATTTCTTCTATGTTATAAATTGTGATTTTATAGAAATATGAGTTAGGATGTTGTTTTTGGATTCGAGTTGCAAGATATGTCAATTTCGATGGTCATGTTGATGTTTCTAACTTGCTTTGCCAAGAGGATTTTTATAGAATGTGTGATTTGAATGTTTTAAGAACATATCTTAGGGCTGGTTAAAGTATGCATGTGGTTGGAGTTGATTTCATCTTTAATGAATTTATTTTGGTATTTTCAGAATTTACTAGTGCTGGAATTTTTTAGCTTATGTGATTTGACTTGAAAATAGTGTTTGAGGGACCAAACGAACTCCGTTTTTATGAATTTTTAAAAGGGTAAAGGTCAGACTGCCAGTTTTTGTTAAGTTTTATAATTTTGAATACTTAATGGATTTTTGTGTCTCGATGTTATTAAAGGATGAAATCGGCCTTTTAGGCGATGTTTTAATATTACGGATGGATTTAATAAATTAATGTTTTTAATTTAATTATATTTATGATTTATGGCATGAACGGTTCAAGATGTGAGCATCCGAGGACCTCATTCGTTGCGTCACCGTTGGGAAATTTAAAAAGGTTAAGTAAGGCATTTATGTAAGTACACTCTAACCTGCAACATGAATTGAATAATTCAGAAGTATATGATTTCGATGTTTATGCTGATGTTTTGACACTTTTAATATTTCTCTTAAGATGACGTTTTGAAGACAAATGTATATATGTATTTTTATCTCTTTAAATGGCGTTGGACACCCATGATGGTGACCGGTGAGCGGATTTATTGTCACAGTTGGTATTAGATTTGCTACCCCATGCTTTCCGTGGCTAATGCGTTATGATTGTACAACGTCGAGCCCAATATATGATGGATTTTAAACTTAAAATGTGTTCAAAATTAATTGTTCTCATGATGACGTTTATTGTTGATTGTTACGCTATGGTTGAACAATCCACCGCTCCTTTGACTACCAAGTGCTGAGAAATTCTCAATTGAGAGTTGGTCGCTGACGTCGAGGAAATGGTCAGAACGTAGAATGCCCTCAAGACGATGAGAGTTCACACAGGAGGCGGATATGTGTCAAGAACTCTGCCTAAGCCGTGAAGTTCACGACGTCGAGAGAGCAGCCCTGTCAAATTAAATTAAATCCCGCCATCTCAGGAAGAGATAAACTGCAACAGCTGTCAAGATTCAAATCGGGAAATCAGATAACTGATAAGGGTGCTTGCCCTGATTCGGTCGCTTAAACATGGAAATACAATTGTCAGATCCCGAGATATTAAGGATAAGGGGATGATCCCTTCGCAAAGTGGAGATGAGGTCTCTGATCTATAAAAGGCCTATAAATAGAGCATGCATCCTCCATTCAGTTTTTTACGCACTGTTCTACTACTCGAAGAGATTGTAATCTTGATTATACTAGTGCATCCACAAGTGGATGTAGGCAAAGAATTTCTGCCGAACCACTATAAACTTATGTGTTCTTTATCTTTTTGTAACTATTTTTCTTGATTAATTCGTGAGAGACGTCTATGAGTGTTCCCGGAGAGAGTTAATTTTGAGTTGACTAAATTTCACCGTCAACAATTGGCGCTAGAAGGAGGGCCTAGACCAAGAAATCAAATCCAACAATAGCAGCGAACATGCCACCAAGAAGAACTCGCAGTGTGACGGCTAATCAAAAAATTCAGGAAGGCCAGAATCCTACCACTGAAGAGAGGAATCTGACAAATCCACCCAACGGCAACCAAGAACCGGCAGAAGTATGGCCCAATCCCAGGGTGAATCCACCGGTAGCTGGAAACCCCCCAGATAGCCTTGACATGCTTCAAAAACAGGTCGAAACACTCATTGTGGCCGTAGAAAGAATGGCTATAGCCCTCACTGAATGGGATCAAAGGCCAAATTCGATGTCGTCACTAGAGGATGCGCTGATGAACCCAGTGAACGCCGCCGTCAGGAACCAAGTGATTGGTGACCAACGTGGTGACACTAAGGGGGTCGGTTACAGTAGGGCCAACAATAACTCTCGTCCAGCCAAGTCAAATAGGTCTGTAGGGAGCAGACAACAGGCTGCCAGAAAAAGTGCCCAAGTGATTGCAGCCCAGGGAGTGAATAATAGAGAGGTGCCCCCTCGACCACAGGAAAATGGAAACCGGAGAAACGCTATTCTGGTAGAATCTTCATCCGTATGTGGTGGGGACCTAGGAGAGTAGCTAAACGTCTGAAGCGATCGAGAGACGCAATGGACCAAAGAAGAAGAGCTCGTGGCGGAGAATAAAGTTCTGGCTAAGAAGATGGCCAGGCTAGTAAAGCTATAATGACCGAGAAAATTTTAGGTCTAATCCGGACAGTTCAGTATTTCACCGAAATTCTCTCCAGAACAGTATGTAGTAGAATTTTCAGCTTGATCAAAGTGTAAAGTTACAATACGAATATTTTTACTGAGAAAATTCATAAATATCAGTTATGAATAGTGAAATATCGGTTAAAAGTTAAAAATTTTAGCGGGTATATTTTAGTTATGAAAAACTGAAATATTTGGTAAGTGGCCAAATGACCAGTTAGAAAAAGAGTAGAAATATTATAAGTAAGGAAAACCGCAAAAGTTCCTGAAACAGGATTTCCCGAGTCAGTTAAAGTAGGAAACTGCTCAAAAACCACTACTGCGAGGGTACGCGTTTTGGACAATTCTGAATCAATTAAAATGAAAATTTCAGAAAAAGAAATTGACTAAAGAGATACCCAAGAGAATTGGGTTGAACGTGAAAAGTTTAACCCAGGGTACTCGACAGTCCAGAAAAGCAGTATAGAACGTGAGAATTTTCCCGACTCGTTTTGAAAAACGGAAAGTTAATACTTGATAAGTGCATGAAAATGCACTTAAATTGTTTATAATTGTTAAATAAATTAGGTTTTAATTAAATATTTTTATGGAATTAATTTTATGTGAAAGTATTTAATTTCAATTTAATTTAATTTGTTTTTGTAGGGAAATAAGATGTTGGGGCCGAATCTAAAAAGAAAAGAAAAACAAGAAAGAAAGCCCACTAAGAAGCCCACCAGAAAGCCCATCAGTCCATAAGCCCTTCAGCCCGCCAAGCCGAGCTGATTGGAGCCGAGCCACGCGAGCCTCACCAGCGCGCGCCACGTGTCGAAGTCTGGCGTGCTGTAGACGTGTGGGGCCCAGCACTTCTCTCGCGCACGCGCACTTGGCACACACAGTTTCCTCCCCAGGCGAGTTGATTCCATGCGTGCGTCTGCAATTTCCTATCAACTCTGTGTGGGTCCCGCAGCCCAGAAGCTCGCCAACCAGCATGCGCCACGTGTCCGGTGGGATCCAGCTGTCGGCCAAATTACTTCTCTCTGTGAATCTCCATGCGCCATGTGTCCTAGCCTTTTGCTCTTCCTTTTTGTTGCCGTTTGTGTCCGTTGTTTTGACTGAGGAGTGCAACGCCTAAGTTTCTTCTTCAGCCTCAAACCGTTTTTGATGGTTTCCTTCCTCATTAAGTTCTAGTTTTTATCATCTCAATTAATCATTTGTAAATTTTAATTAATTTTAGAACGTTTGTCTTTTTTTTAGTTGCTAATTGTAACCTTTGGCATGGCCCAAAAACTTTATAAATAGAGCCATGCCAAGGTGTTTAGGTTGTTAATTTTTGGCTTAAGTTTAGACACATTTTCTCTTATTTTTTTGCTCTTTTTCTCATACTTTCTTTTCAGAATTTTATGAGAATTATGTGCAAGTTAGGCTAGAGTTCTTTGGTGAGGTTAGAGAGAAACCTATATGTGAAGTGATCTTGAGTGGATTTTGATTCTCCATTTATTCTTCAAAGTTTATATATTTGAGTGATTAATCTTCTTCTATCTTCTTCTAATTTCTCATATTGATATATTTTATTGTCAACTTTTGTATAAATCTAGTCAAGCTTTTTTTATGTGATTGTTGCATGATACTATATATTGGTAAGTATTGTTTTGTGAGTAGTCTTTTACCATAATATTGCCAACGGTATATTGTCGCTTTTAGATTTCTCATAAGATAACTTTTCCTAATACTAAACGTAAGAATTTTACTCACTACATTTTAATTCACATGTTCTTCAAATATATATTTTCTGATTGTTAGTTTGGGATGTGAAACTTTCAATTGAGTAATCTCAAAGATCAAAATCCATTCGGGTGAACGAAACATATAGAGAAATCTCGACGCCTTACCGGTTTTAACTAAATAATTTTCTCATACATTTTTCTTACACTTAAACTTCTCAACTATACTTTCATTCTCTTTTATTTTTACTTTATTATTTATCTCCTAAATCTTTTTATGGCGTCATTGTTTTATTTGTTTAGTTTAGTCCGTAAGTCAAGCTTTGTCAAATACATTTGTGTTATTATCTTGTGTATTCTGTTTTCATTTTCTTTGGTTTTGTCTTTTAGTGTGTGCGTTTTGTGTTTTAGTGTGTGCGTTTCTTTGGTTTTGTCTTATAATATTTATATATATTATTATTTTGATGTTTCTGTAAAGTTTTATTAGTTTTATTTTATATTCTATTTGGCGTTTTTTTTTTATATTAATTTTATTTATATTGATTGTTTTCATTTCTATCATTTATTAGTGTTTGTTGTTTTATTTTTGCTTTTAATTTTCTGTTATAAGTAGTCTTAATTTTTAGGTTGTGACTTTTAGGTGACCAATTTAGACATTAAATTAGGACTCTTAAATTCTCATAATTTGTGTGACCTTAGGTTTTAGAATAGTATTAACTTAGAGTACTAATATCTAACATTTAACATTTCATAAAACGCATCATAAAATTTAATAAATTTTCAAGTAATTTTGTGGAAACGTTGAAAAGTACAAACTAATGGAGTTTTGTCTAGGAGGCTGGTTCCTATTTGCGTTCTACGCCACCAGTCTTTCCTGGGAACGTTGCTCTGTCTAGGAGGTTAGTTTTTAAAGAGGCTTCGCCCCACCAATCTTTCCTGGGAGCACTCTTAGGGGTTACGATTCGCGGTTCTACATTATTATTTTCTTTGTTTAAAAAAAAATTAAAATTAAAATTAAAAAAATAAAAAAAATAAAAAAAGTGAAACGCTGTAGAGTGAATGAATCGTTATAGAGACGACTCAGGGAGATTCGTAAGAAGACCGGAAAACCCTAGTGAAGTTTCTTCCCACACGTCTAGTCCTCCCTCGACCCCAGCCTCATTAGCAGTTGCAAATCCGTTCGCAATGGCTCAAAACGAGGAGGTCCAACAAAAGATGTTGAACGATTATCTCCACCCTACGCGTACGGCGACACCGTCATGCATAATGTTTCCCCCTAATATGCCGAATTTGGATTTCAAGCCGGGCATGATCCAACTCTTGCCGACCTTTCATGGGTTAGAGAGCGAGAATCCATACGTTCATATTAGGGAGTTTGAAGAAGTGGTGGCCACCTTTCACAACCGAGATGAAGCCGCGGACTCTGTGCGATTGAAATTCTTCCCCTTCTCTTTGAAGGACAAGGCTAAAAGTTGGTTGTATTCTCTGCGACCTAGGTCTATTGGAACTTGGGAAGAAATGACAACAGCGTTTTGCAACAAGTATTTCCCTCACCATAAGACCAATGGTCTGAAGCGACAGATCTCGACCTTTACCCATAAGGACAATGAAACTCTATATCAAGTTTGGGAACGGTTCAAGAATCTGTTAAATCAGTGTCCCCACCATGGTTACGAAAGTTGGCACCTCACCAGTTATTTTTATGAAGGACTCACGATCCGAGAGCGCCAATTTGTGGAGATGATGTGCAATGGTGAATTCTCCAAAAGGACCCCGAGGAGGCTTTTGAGTATCTTAATGAGTTAGCCGAGAAAGCCCACACATGGACTGGTCCAAGTGCTACTGACAGCACCAATCGATCCCGACCAGCTGGAATCTATCAACTAAGGGAAGAGGACAATCTCAAAGCCCAAATTGAGTCTTTGACATAAAAAATTGAGACCCTCAAAACTAAAGAAGGCAGAGGAATTCACAATGTTGCTAGGGCAGAGATACAAGAGCCTTGCTTTGTTTGTGGAGGGGTGGAACATCTAGCTAAGGTTGCCCTTCTTACAATGAAATGAGAGGGGTTTACGAGGAGCAATGCAATGCCTTAGGATCGTATAACAAACCCTTCTCTAACACATACAATCCTGGTTGGAGGAACCATCCAAATTTCAGTTGGAGGGATTCTAACTAAGCGCAACCATCAGGAGGATAGTGGAGAACTAAGCAACAGTCGTAACCACCAAAGGCGTATTCTGCACCTCAATACAATGTTCAACAGCCAAGGAGTTCTCTTGAGAACACCTTGCAATCTTTCATGGAGGCGCAGAGTAAGACGAACCAAAAGTTTGAGTCACTGTTCACGCAAATGGTGGAAGAAAGTAAAGAGATGAATACTCAAATCACAAAGCTCACTGGAGCTTTGGCTATTCAAGAACGCAGCAAGTTCCCTTCACAAGCTCAGTCAAACCCAAATGGTCAACATATGGCACAAACCTCATGTCCTGATAATCAAAATGTTAAGGAGGTGAATGCCATCACTACTCGTAGTGGTAAGATTATGGAAGAACCATCAACAAGTGCCACCACTTCGAGTAGTAAGGAAGTTTTCCCTGAAAAGGATGAGCCAATGAATGTTCTGGTAAAGGTGCCTTTTCCCTAAGCTCTGCGTCCAATTGGGAAAGTGCCAGAACACCAAAGTAAGATCCTAGAGCACTTGACTCAAGTGAAGATTAATCTTCCATGGCTTCATGTTATCAAGCAAGTGCCTGCTTATGCTAAGGTTATCAAGGATCTATACACTACCAAAAGGAAGCACCATGTCAAGAAGACATCATTCTTGACAGAACAGGTAAGTGCATTGATCGACTAGAAAACACCGCCCAAATACAAGGATCCCGGGTGTCCCACAATTTTCTGTCAGATTGGGACACATGAGTTCAGCCAAGCTTTGCTTGATCTAGGAGCGAGTGTTAACCTCATGCCATATTTTGTCTACTCACAACTTGGTCTTGGAGAAATTAAGCCCACATCTGTGGTTATGCAGCTGGCTGATCGATCAATCAAGAAGCCTCGGGGAATAGTTAAGGATGTTTTGGTTCAAGTTGAAAAGTTCTATTATCCCGTTGACTTTCTAGTCTTGGATACTCAATGCATGGTGAGTATTGAGTCCACGATTCCCATTATCCTCGGAAGACCTTTCCTTGCTACAGCCAATGCTCTCATCAACTGTAGGAATGGTATGATGAAGATATCCTTTGGGAAGATGACTTTGGAGGTGAATGTTTTTCACGTTGCAAAGCAACCACATGATGATGACGAGTGTCACCAAACATTTCTAATTACACACTTGTCTTAGAGGAGGTTCAGCTGTATAGTGATTCTTATGATCTTGATGATTTCTTCCGCATTTCTGAATCTGAGAGTTCCAGTCCTTGTGAGTTGGCCAACAATGTTGTCATTTTTAAAGACTCACAAGGCAAAAGAACCAAGTTTTGGCAGCCACGCTTTGAAGAGCTACCTCGAGAGAAAGAAAAGCTAAAACCATCCACCGAAGAGACCCCAACACTCAAGCTAGCTCAACTGCCTGAGAATCTAAAACATGTCTTCCTGAGAGCTGGTGATACCTTTCCTGTTATCATTTCGTCTAAACTTGATGCATTCCAAGAGCAGCGGTTAGTTGATATGATGCGTGAACACAAATCGGCATTAGGTTGGACGATTGCTGACATTAAGGGTATTAGCCCCTTAATTTGCTCTCATCACATTAACTTGGAAGACGGGGTTAATCCACGAAGGGATCCCCAAATAAGACTGAACCCGACAATGAAAGAGGTCATGAAAAATGAAGTCTTGAAGCTTCTGGATGCAGGAATCATCTATCCATTCACTGATAGCAAGTGGGTCAGTCCAACTCAGGTAGTGCCTAAAAAGTCAGGGGTGACAGTGGTGGAGAATGAGAAAGGGGCTCTTGTTTCCACAAGGACTGTGACAGGTTGGCGTATGTGTATTGACTACCGAAAACTGAACACCGCCACCCGCAAGGATCACTTCCCACTTCCATTCATCGACCAAATCCTAGAACGTGTGGCTGGTCATCCTTACTATTGCCTTCATAATGGCTACTCAAGCTACTATCAGATTGAGATTGCATTAGAGGATCAGGATAAGACTACTTTTACTTGTTCTTTTGGTACTTATGCTTTTCGGCGTATGCTATTTGGGCTATGTAATGCACCAACCACCTTCCAGAGGTGCATGATGAGCATTTTTAACGACATGGTCAAGAAGTGTATGGAAGTGTTCATGGATGACTTGACCGTCTTCGGTGAGTCCTTCGACTCATGTCTTCTCAACTTAGAAGTTGTTCTGACGAGGTGTGAAGAGAAAGGCCTTGTGCTAAACTGGGAAAAGTGCCACTTCATGGTGCCATCAGGCATAGTCTTAGGGCATGTTGTTTCTGAGATAGGGATTGAGGTTGATCAGTCTAAGATTGAACTCATCTCCAATTTGCCCACCCCAAAAACTGTCAAAGAAGTTCGATCATTTTTAGGGCATGCTGGTTTCTATAGGAGGTTCATACAGAATTTTTCAACGATTTCTCGTCCATTATGTAACCTCCTAGCCAAAGATATTGTTTTTGAGTGGAAGACTGAGTGTGAGACTGCTTTTGAAACTCTCGTGGCGAAACTGACTTCCGCCCCCATCATTCAGTCACCGAATTGGAGCTTACCATTTGAGATCATGTGTGACGCAAGCAACCATGCAGTTGGGGCTGTCCTAGGTCAAAGAAGGGAGGGGAAGCCCTTTGTTGTATACTACGCTAGCCGAACTCTTAACAGCGCTCAAATGAATTATTCAACCACTGAGAAAGAGTTGCTCGCTGTGGTGTTCGCACATGACAAGTTTCGTCATACTTGATCGGTTCACCCATTACTGTCTTCACATATCATTCTGCCCTCAAGTATCTCCTTTTCAAAAAGGATACTAAGGCGCGATTAATTCGGTGGTTCCTTCTATTGCAGGAATTTGACTTGACCATTAAGGACAAGAAAGGTGTTGAGAATGTTGTGGCAGCTCACTTGTCTAGATTGGACTTTCAAGACTCTACTGATGCCTCTGCCATTCGAGATGACTTCCCTGATGAACAACTTTTTACGGTCACTAAGCTACCTTGGTATGCTCACATCGTCAATTACTTGGTGACCGGCGAACTTCCTTCTGATTGGAATGCACAAGATAAATGCAAGTTTCTAGTCGAGGTGCGTAATTTCTTTTGGGATGATCCGTACCTGTTTAAGTACTGTCCCGACCAAATCATGAGGTGTTGCATTCCTAATGACGAGATTCTTAGTGTTTTAAACTTCTGCGATAACGATGCATGTGGTGGTCACTTTTCTGTGAAGAAGACTGCCGCAAAAACTTACAGTGTGGTCATTATTGGCCCACTTTGTTCAAAGACACTAATGAGTTTTTTCGTTCTTGTGTGAGGTGCCAAAAGTTAGGTGCCCTGTCCCGACGCCATATGATGCCCTTAACCTAATTCTTGTGATAGAGATATTCGATTGTTGGGGGATAGATTTTATGGGACCTTTTCCACCTTCTTCTGGTCACCTTTACATTCTCCTTGCTGTGGATTACGTTTCTAAATGGGTAGAAGCCGTGCCATATCGAACCAATGATAATGCAACAGTTGTGAAGTTCTTGAAAGAGAATGTGTTATCTAGGTTTGGTACTCCGCGTGCTATCATCAGTGATCAAGGCACTCATGTTTGCAACCGATCTTTTGAAGCTCTCATGAGAAAATATGGTGTCATTCATAAGGTTGCAACTGCCTACCATCCACAGACTAATGGTCAAGCTGAGTTGGCAAATAGGGAGATTAAACAGATTCTGGTTCAAACGATAAATCCAGACCGTAAGGATTGGTCTACACGTCTTCTTGACGCTCTCTGGGCATATTGTACTGCTTACAAGTTCCCTCTTAGGATGTCTCCGTACAGGCTTGTCTTTGGGAAAGCCTGTCATTTACCTGTAGAGCTTGAACATAAGGCTTATTGGGCTATCAAAGCCCTGAACTTCGATCTTAGTTCTGCAGGTATTAATCGTAAGCTCCAGCTGTCAGAAATTGAAGAGCTAAGAAATGATGCTTACGATAATTCCAGGATCTACAAGGCAAAGATGAAAGCGGCACATGATAAATAGATCCTGAGAAAGAACTTTGAGCCGAATCAGAAGGTGCATCTTTATGACTCCCGTTTACATCTCCACCCAGGTAAGTTGAGGTCGTGGTGGACTGGTCCATTTTTGGTGAAACAAGTTTTTCCCAACGGTGCTGTCGAGGTCGAGGACCCGAGCGATGGGAGAGTATTCCGAGTCAATGGCTAGAGACTGAAGCATTATATTGAGCGTGTGAGCCAAGCTGAAGAGATCATTTTCGAGGCTCCAGTTTACCAACCTTGAGGAGTTTGTTTCCAACACTTTTGTATCATATTTTTGTTTCTTTGTTTCGTTTGGTGTGTTTTGTGTGCTTTTATTTTCAGTTTGTTTTTGTGTGATTTTATATTTGTTTATGTGTTTTGGAGAATCAGTTCAGGAGGCTCGGCTTAGTTCCAATGTTCATCATCCAGGTGTTCTCTTTCCATGTCTTCTTCATATTACATATCTTTTTAGTCCCTGTCTTCTTCATATTGCATATATTTTTAGACATTAAGGACACTGTTTGATTTTGGGTTGGGGGTGATGAGCATATTCATGCGTGAGATTAATTTGTCTTGTTGTTATTTTGGGTCAAAATTTTTGCAAGATTATCTGAGTATGATTTCAAAATGTTCGGTTTGAGTCAGTTTTTGCTAGCCAAACCTTGTGGTAAGATGGTTGTTAACACATTTAGTTGAGAAAGATTCCTGAGTTTAAGTTTTTCATTTTTGGTGAGTTATGAGAGTTGAGAAAACAGCTTTTTAAACTTTCATTGGTCTTTTGAGTTGGTTGATTCATTAACGAAGCACCATTGCTTGACCTGCAACATTTGCTTGAGGGATGATTTCTGGGTAGGAATAATTTTTAGAATTGAGCCATGTGTTGTAAATATTTATCATTTTTCTTTTAATTTTCTTCCAAAAAATAAAAAAAAGAAAAAAAAGAAAAGAGCAAGAGCATCATTTTATCATTAATGTTTACGTAGTTTGGTTGCACTCACGTCTTGTGTTGCATAGCTGTTAGTCAAAAGAATGCCTTACTACATCAGCTTCGTCAAATATATGTTGTCTATTGCCTAAAAAAAACAAAAAAAAAAGAAAGAAAAGGAAAAAAAAAATTTGTGTATATTTGTTTGTATTTTTTCGGCTCTTTGTTTGTTTATGAGATCTTCCTCTTGACCAGAATGAAATCCTGAAAGCTTGTTTATGGTTTGAGTGGTGGATTGCTCCAAATATTTGATTTTCCTATCATTTGATCAATGTTTGTTTATTAGCTTGTCCTCAAATTGCCTTTTCTCACTTGAGCGTTGATTGATTGACTTCCAACTCCAAGAGTGAAAACCCTTTGCATTAAAATATTTCCGACACCCGTGAGGTAAATGGAGTTGAGACTTTTTCTTGGTGAATTTTTTGATGCTATTTGTGTTATGGACTGTGGTAAGAGGGATACAGTTTGGTGCACACACACACGACTCTAGAGTTATGACTGAAGTAGTTTTGATAGCATTTTCTGATGACTTACTAATGTTTTGTTTGATTGCTTAGGTGATTTTGCTAGTTTTTATTTGAATTTTCGGCTTGACATGACTTTTCTTTCGCTTGAATTGCTAGAGACTAGCAATAAGCTGGTTGGGGGTTGTGATAAGTGCATGAAAATGCACTTAAATTGTTTATAATTGTTAAATAAATTAGGTTTTAATTAAATATTTTTATGGAATTAATTTTATGTGAAAGTATTTAATTTTAATTTAATTTAATTTGTTTTTGTAGGGAAACAAGATGTTGGGGCCGAATCTAAAAAGAAAAGGAAAAAAAAGAAAGAAAGCCCACTAAGAAGCCCACCAGAAAGCCCATCAGTCCATAAGCCATTCAGCCCGCAAAGCCAAGCTGATTGGAGCCGAGCCACACGAGCCTCACCAGCGCGCACCACGTGTCGAAGTCTGGCGTGCTGCAGACGTATGGGGCCCAGCACTTCTCTCGCGCACACGCGCTTAGCACGCATGATTTCTTCCCTAGGTGAGTTAATTCCACGCGCGCGTCTGCAATTTCCTATCAACTTCTGCGTGGGTCCCGTAGTCTAAAAGCTCACCAACCAGCATACGCCACGTGTCCGGTGGGATCTAGCTGTCGGCCAAATTACTTCTCTCCATGAATCTCCATGCGCCACATGTCCTAGCCTTTTGCTCTTCCTTTTTGTTGCCGTTTGTGTCCGTTGTTTTGACTGAGGAGTGCAATGCCTGAGTTTCTTCTTCAGCCGCAAACCGTTTCTGATGGTTTCCTTCCTTATTAAGTTCTAGTTTTTATCATCCTAATTAATCATTTGTAAATTTCAATTAATTTTAGAATGTTTGTCTGTTTTCTAGTTGCTGATTGTAACCTTTGGCATGGCCCAGAAACTTTATAAATAGGGCCATGCCAAGGTGTTTAGGTTGTTGATTTTTAGCTTAAGTTTAGACACATTTTCTCTTATTTTCTTGCTCTTTTTCTCATACTTTCTTTTCTGAATTTTATGGGAATTATGTGCAAGTTAGGCTAGAGTTCTTTGGTGAGGTTAGAGAGAAACCTATATGTGAAGTGATCTTGAGTGGATTTTGATTCTCCATTTGTTCTTCAAAGTTTATATATTTGAGTGCTTAATCTTCTTCTATCTTCTTCTAATTTCTCATATTGATATATTTTATTGTCAACTTTTATATAAATCTAGTCAAGCTCTTTTTATGTGATTGTTGCATGATATTATATATTCGTAAGTATTGTTTTGTGAGTAGTCTTTTACTGCAATATTGCCAACGGTATATTGTCGCTTTTAGATTTCTCATAAGATAACTTTTCCTAATACTAAACGTAAGAATTTTACTCACTCGAATACATTTTAATTCACATGTTCTTCAAATATATATTTTCCGATTGTTAGTTTGGGATGTAAAACTTTCAATTGAGTAATCTCAAAGATCAAAATCCATTCGGGTGAACGAAGCATATAGGGGAATCTCGACGCCTTACCGGTTTTAACTATACTTTCTCATACATTTTTCTTACACTTGAACTTCTCAACTATACTTTCATTCTCTTTTATTTTTACTTTATTATTTATCTCCTAAAGCTTTTTATTTGCTAATCGTTTCTTATTTATTTATCGTCTTCTCGTGGGATCGACCGTCCTAATTGTGCTACAATTGACCGCTTATTTTGTACACGTTTAGGCGTAACCAGGTCTCAACAAGAAACATGTGGGGAACATAGAACCACTTAAATTAAGTGCTAAACTTAAGTAGAATTAGTAAAATTAAATTATGGGAATTAAAGTAATTTTCCTTAATTTATAAAGTAATGTTAGATTTATTAGAAATATTATTATAATATTCATATTAGTCTAAAAAGGGGCCTACGTGGGATATTGAAGCCAAAGGTGGTTTATTTGCCTAAGTGTGGCCAACCAAAAAGAAAGAGAGAAAATCAAGGAAAAATCAAGAAATCAACCCTTTTCGCTGAAATTTCTTCCGTTCAGTCCGGTAGAAACATAACCCGAGGCATTCTAGCGGAGAATCTCAACTTTTCAAGGTAAGATTTCAAATTTTTCATGAGAAACTGCATGATTTTTCATTTTGATGAATAGTAACTCATCCCGGAAAAAATCCATAAAACTGAAAAACGAAACTAAGGTTTTGTCGGGGACTATGATAGGAGTTCAACGTATAAGTATTGAAACGATTGAACAAATTTTTTTCGATTTGCACTAAAAATCCAAAAAACCCTAGAAATGGAGGAAATGTGTTTTTGTTCAATTTATGTTGGAATCTGTGTTCAGGAATGTGAATCTTGACTCTAGGTACCGAAATCAGAAATAGAACGAGTTATTGAAAACTCGGGAAACGAGAAAAATAAGGCGAAATTTTGTCAAAATTTCCTAAAATCTAGTTAGTAAGCCATGAGTTAGTAATCCGATTCTAGAGAATGGATAACGGTTTTAAAGCTCGGAAATGAATAGATTAAGATTCAGAAACTGAGATACACAAATATGTGTAAATTGCCTCTTGAGCTAGAATTCGACCTTAAGGGCAAAAACTTCATAAACGAGTTTGAAATTAGATTTAAGAATCTATGTATGAGGAATTGTGATTTGGAATAGGGAATTGATACCTATTTCCATGAAACAGGTTTTGGCTCGAGAGCCGAAGCAACGAGAAAGAACTTCAAGCAAGCGGGAATCCTAGCAGATTATTTGTAAGTATAGACATATATGTTTGTCTGGACTCGAGTAAGCGGTAGTTAGACTTAGAACTATGAATTTACTTATGTTCCTAAGTCTATGTGATTATATGTGATTATACATGTTTGTAAGGCTCAGTGCTCTAGATTGCAGAAGGGCGACATATGGTTACCCCTATGCACAGTTAAAGTATGCAAGAAGTATTATGCATTTTATGTTAGCATGTGCACGTAGAGAAACGTTGCATATCATTTAGTTAAGTTTACGACACTTTGAAATGAAAAACCCAAAGTTCATAAATGTAAAAGGACTGACGGGTCGTCGGCCTCCCAAGGGAGGAAAATCTCAAAGACTAGAGATTCTGACTAGACCAGACAATAAGCAGGGACTCAGGCCCACAGAAGTAAGAACAGAAAGAAAGAAAGCAGTTTAAAGCATGTTTCACACGAGCATATTTGCATCATAACTCTTAATGTAATTTTAACTAGCTTATTATGTATGCATGTTTATACTTGCTGAGCGTTAGCTCATCAGTTTACTCGTGTGCAGGTAACAAAGGTAAGCAACCAGCCATATAGTGGTTTTGCTTGATGGACCGGCGAAGGCAAGGTGGCGGAAATGTCATGGGTACACGGGAGTGGTCTCCACTATGCTCGCTTAGAAAATAAATTTAGTTGCAGATTAATGTAACATAGAACACTAGTATGTATGTTCAGTTTTAAGAAAAAAAGATATTGCAACCATTGTCTTAGTAAAGAACAACGGACTGTAATAAGTTAAGACAAGTTTTTGGGGAATAGTTGATATCCGAATCCTTAAAGTAATAGCAAAATATGTTATTAGCATAATGGCATAACATGTTAAGAATCTGAGGGTTAAAGTAAAGAAAAAAAAGTTACCCGAATATGAACGTAATTTTAAAGAGACTGTAGTCTAGAAATGCATAATGGACTAGACCATAACTTAGCCTATTAGTAGTAGTCTAAGGTTGACGACCGTGCCGCGAAGGCGTGAGTCGCCACAAAAGCAGATAGGGAGTCGACTAAACAAGTTTCAGCAAGTTGTTGGAAAAGTGGCTGAGGCCGTAAATGTCGATGCCAAGATATACACGTCCCACGACCACCCATTCATAGAGAACATCATTCAGGTCCCGTTGCCCGATAAGTAAAAGCCACCCCTATTCTGCTATACGATGGAAGGGTGATCCGGACGACCACCTAGAAGTCTACACGGGGCACATGGTCCTTCATGGGTACCCTGAAAGGGTCATGTTTCAGGCAGTTAGAACCATCTTTCTGACTCCGTAAGAAAGTGGTTCAGATCCTTGAAACCAAATTCCATTACCAGTTGGGATGACTTGAAGAACTCCTTTCTGACTCAATTCATAGGTGTCAAAAAGTACATCCCACCCAAACAAAACCTTTCGAGGGTTTACCAAGGACCAAATGAGTCCCTAAAAGATTGGATAGCCCGATCCAGAGAGTAGGTGGCTACCACCGAGGGCATCCCCAATGAGGTGGCTTTGATGGGGGCCCTGTCGAGCATGAAGAAAGACATCCCATACAGTAGAGACCTCGACCGGAGGCCGCCATAAACCTATTAAGAGTTCCTGACAAGAGCACAGGGGTTCATTAATGCAGAGAAGGCCAAAAAGCCTTGAAAAGTAAGGTGGTGGTCCCCGTAAAAGAGGAAGCCGGGGCAGCCGAGTAGCCAGAACAACGACAAGAAGCACCGAGGTAATCTTCAGGTGCAAGCCGAGCAAGGGTATAATCCAGTACTGAAAAACAACAGGAACAACAACGCCTCGATAGGCCAGGGGGATACAAAGCGGTTTAAGCCGCAGAAATATGACGCCTAGACCCCGTTAACCATAGGGATTGAGGATGTTTATCATGAGATAAGTCACCTTCAGGTACTGTGTCAGCCACCACCGCTCAAATCTAACCTGACGAGAAGAAATTAGGGCAAGTATTATAGATTTCACAGTGAGAGTGGACATACGACCGCCGAATGCTTTGATATGAAAGACGAGGTCAAAAGATTGATCCGTGAGGGAAGGCTCAACGAATACAGGGCCGACCGACAGAGCAATAACAATCAGCAAAACAACGACTGACGGTAAGATCAGAGGCAGGACAATCCGCCTGAACCTGTCAGCGGGATAAGAACAATCTTTAGAGGGCCCATATATCGGCGGTACTTCTCACCGCGCCCAAAAGGAGTACGCCAGAAAAGTGAAGGAAAAGTTTAATTGGAGAGTCGTGAGTGTGTCCAATCGAGAGGCGAAGGCCACGAGCTATGAAAAGGCCGAAATAATGTTTTCAGAGGCAGATGCTAACGGCGTGCATTTCCCCTAGAACAATGCTCTTGTTGTTGAAGCCCTAATCAGTAATCACATGGTTTGCCGCATCTTGGTTGACAACGATAGTTCGGTAGACATTCTGTACACTGATTGCCTCGACAAGATGGGGATCTTCCGAATGAGGCTGCAGAGCAATACACAACCCTTGTACAGCTTCATTGGGGATTGTGTCATCCTCGATTGCATTCGGAGGACCTCACGTCAATAATTTCTCCCTAGCCTTTTGCCAAACAGGGAATTGATATAATTGGCCATTACATAGAACCCCTAGGGGGTATAAATTCACCATTATAGCAGTTGACTACTTTACGAAGTGGGTTGAGGGAGAGCCACTAATGATTATATCAGAGGAAAATTGTACAAACTTCATATGGAACAACATAGTCTGCCGATTTGGTGTACCACATTCTCTCGTGTCAGATAACGGGAGACAGTTCAATAATGACAACATCAATCAGTTCTGTGAATTGTTGGGAATTCATAAGAACTTTTTCTCTATCATATACCCTCAGTCCAACGGATAGGTCCAGGCATTCAATAAGATTATAAAGGTTACGCTGAAGCGACGACTCAACAGTTAAAAAGGAAAATGGGCCGATGAGTTGCCAAAGGTCTTATGGGCGTATAGGACGACCAATAGAACTACCACATAGGAAACTCATTTCTCAATGGCCTACGGGATTGAAGCGGTCCTTCCGGTTGAGATATCTGTTCCTACCAGCCGAGTGACACGGTATGAAGAGGATAAGAACACCGAGTGAATGGGCTTAGAGCTCAACCTATTGAAAGAAAGGCACACAGACACACAGTTAAGACTCGTCGCGTATTACACCAGGACGGCTAGATATTATAACCAGAAGGTCAAGCAAAAGCGATTCAGAGTGGGAGACCTTATCCTGTAGTAGTAACCCTAAACACTAAGCCCAAGAATTCTGGCGCCCTAGGACCAACTTAGGAAGGTCCTTACAGAATAAAGGAGGTCGTAGCCAATGGGTCCTATCGACTCACAGAACTAAATGGTTGAGACATCAAGCACACATGGAATGCAGACCAACTGAAGACCTACTACTAATGAAGGGGAAAAAGGTTGACCATAGAGTTAGTTTTAACATTTTTCTTTTCTGTTTTGCTTTTTGCTTTTTTGCAGGCTGAAAAGTCGACTTGTAAATTCTACATAAATATAAGTCCGATTCAATTCTCTACTCATTTGATTTTTGTAAAATAATACACAACCAATTACTACATCGCATTCGACTTGATTCTACATATTTAAGATCTACGATTCTGTTCACATGATTATCTACGTCAATCAATAAAACATCGACCAATGTTACGTCAAAGACAAGTTAAAAGCTTTATCTTTCATGAGGGGGCAACAAGGCTATGGCCACCCCAAAGTCTACAAAGGTGGTAAGCCCTAGCTTAACCGTACTTTAACCATACTTAGCAAAAAAAATATATACATCACGTATCTACGACATTCATGTGCAAAATAAGGCATATATATATGAGGAAAAAATATGTTTCCGCCTTATGGCCATTACAAACTGGTAACTTCAAATGTCTCGGCCTTACGACCTTACATCACAAAAAAAGAGAGAAATGCTCCCAAAGCATCGCCCCATCTCCCAGTGCTTGCTCGGTGCCCCCAGCTCCTAGCAGTGGCTCGACCTCCCCGGATGGACCAGCCTCTGTCTCATCTACCTCATCTTTGTCGGACTCGTCGAGGAAAGATAAGTCAACCTCAAGACGTTTCCTTCAAATATGGTCGAGAATCTGGTCCCCAGCAGACCTCATCAGGGACAATTGAAGGTCCTCAAACTCAACAGAGGCTTTGGAAGCCTTAAGTCTCTGAGAGAGAAGGCCCTCAAAAGCAGTTGAGGATTTGAACGACTCCACCTGTTTGCCGACTAAGTTCTTAAACTCCAGGGAGGACTTAAAAGTCTCCAAGTGAGCATCGATCGCTCAGCGAAACTCCTCAGAAGCCAAAAATTCCTCGACTGCTTCCCTCTTCTTCTGCTACAAGTTGGTAGAGGAAATATATGCCTCGACCACCTTTGAGCTCCCTTCACTGACGCCCTTTTGGAAGCTCTCATTTTTCACCTCGACGATCCTCTCCTCAAGGGATTGGACCTTGGCCTTCTCGACCTGTAGATCCACGAAGAGTTCAGTCCGAGCGGCACGGAGAGCTGTAACCTCCTCCTTAGAAGCCTTAGATGAGGCATCTTGCTTCAGCAGAGTCTCGAGCTCTATATAATTTTAGAGTGTAACCTCGAAAGCCTGGACAACATAAAAAAAAGGGGCATGTTAATGCATGAAGTCCAAATATTTAAAGATAGAGGTCGAAGGGTGAATAGGCAAAACATACCAAGATTTGGCGCATCACAGCTATGTGCTGGCACTCCAGAAGGCCTATCCCAGTAAACTTGTTCTAGGAGTCCTGATGGAAGTGCGTGTAGATGGCCTGGATGGGAAGGCTGAAGCTCAGGAGGGAGTCAGAGAGCCTCGTTGAGGTAGTGGTTGATCACATCACACACCTAAAACTGGGGATCGTTAATCTTCAACCCCGGCATCACAAGGGGCTCCTCAGGTGAAGGAGGAACCTCCAGGTTAGCGGCTACCTCCAGGTTAGTGGCTACCTCCAGGTTAACGGCTACCTCGGCGCCTTTCCCCTTGTCCAGGCGTCGAGAGCTCCGTGATGATGCTTCAATTGCTAGAGGGTCTTGGTGCTTGTCCACCCTCTGTCTCTTAGAGGGTGGAGTTATGACAATCCTCAACCGGTAGAGGACTTCAGGGACATCACGGGCAGGGGTAGTTTGGGTTATCGGCTAACCCGATGACTTGGAGGAGGCCTCTCCCTTATTCTTCTTCGACTTGCTTGGAAGAATGTACCTCATGGTGGATGGCATGACTGTGAAATAAGAAAGGAATCAGATCCTAAATAGGTCAACTATAGCAAGTCAAATTGCACTTCCAGGTTACCTTGGAAAAGATCTACATAGGGGACGACTAGTTGGCGCGAAGGGTCAAGAGTGACAATCAGGCCGTACAACCGACCGTTCTCTGGTGTATTAAGAATAGTAGAGCTGCGACTGGAGTCCAAGAGAGACAGGACTTACTCGACCCTGGCTAGAGCAGTCGAAGAAAGCTTTAGTCGAGAAGGAACTTCACCTGTATTCAAGAGCAAAATGTGAAAGGTACCTCGACGAACGGAAAAGATTCTATGAAGATCGAACAAAGTGAAGACCTACAGTATTTGCTGAATACTGTCTGAGACCCTAAGGGACGCTCACCGTCGAGCGGGTGGGAGTTGAAGTTCCCACCAAGGAAAAAGAATTGGGCCTTCCACCCATGGGAACTGGAAGTCTTCTCGATAACGATGGCAAGACTGGAGGTTTAGGTTTAGAGTAGGAGCATAAATAAAATAATCCCCTATGGCCCAGGGATCCCCTAAGGACATTACCATATAAAAACTCATCAACGGTTATATCGAGGTTCAAAACTTTTCTCCACAAAATAATCATGGAGTTTATTATCACCCAACAATTGGGTGAAAACTGTGCAGGAGAGATCCTTTGAAGGCTACAGAGGGCCTTCATGAATGGGTGAAAAGGAACAGATTGTTCGAAGGAAAGGGATCTAGTATATACAGTCATATGGTTGGCAGGGAGGTTATGGGCTCTATCGTTAAAGGTAGGTATAATTAAGTAAAAGTTGTTAGTGTCGATCCCCGCATCATAAAACGCTCTCATGGCAACCCGGGGCTTTATTTTTGATGGGTTAACGTCAGTCACCATGCCTGAAATACCACTCATCGATGCTACCCCATAGCCACAACCTTCAGGGGTGCCGACTCGTAAACTGTCGTCCTCATCGTCGAGGAGAATGAGCTTGTATGGCCGAAAGGTTAAGAGCGACCCCTCGGCGTATTCCTCCACTTGGCAGAGCAGAGAATACCCACTGTTGATCGATGCCGTGCTCGACGTCGTAGCTTCCTCAGAGTCGTCTCTAACCCTGGATGTGGAGACCTCTCGACCTCTAACCTATTTTGGTAGCATGTTCTGGAAATAAACAAAAAGGGGTCAAGTTAGGGCCTAATGGTCGAGAGGTCAGAAAAAGAGTTTGAGAAGAGACAGAAGTATGTTTGGATCAAAATGACCCAAGAGCCTGGGACTGACACTACCAGATCCACATAAACCCAGAAATGAAGAGAAACTCGAATAAGGGTCTCCAAAACCCAGAAATGAGTATGAGAACCCCCAACGAGGGTGACTAAACCCAAGTGGGTACTAACACAAAGGGATTCAGCCAGATTCATGAGCAACAACATTGTTCGGACAAGTTCATTTTTATAATTATATTATTCTCTTCATAATGTCATTTTTTGCAGGAATTAGTTTCGGAATCACATACGAGGTGTAAACGGCCAAAACAACTTACTACTCTTGAGATGGTATGAAAGCTTCTAGATGGAGGAGAACAATGTACGGAGAACGTACACGAAAGTCGAAGTCAGATAAGGGAAGGTTCTAAAGGGAATCCGGCAGAGTAACAGCGTTATTTACAAATAAACGACCATGAACTATTCGAGGGGTATATATACTCGAGGAATGGAAACCTAGAAGTCTCAGGGAAATCCAAAGGACTTCAGATCTCGACCATTGAATCTGAACTGACCCCATCCAACGGTGAATCTGAAGAGACGCGATCTAACGGCTGAGAAAAGAGTGGGAGAGATGAATCTAATCTAACGGTTACAGCTTTCCCCTCGACTACCACGTGTCATTAGGGTACGGGAGACGCGACTGTTGACATGATCGACAAGACTGCTCCACTTCCTGAAAAACTCACTGTAATGATGGTACTATACTAACAAGCAGTCGCCATAACCTGCAGGGGAAGAAATTGCCACGTAATACTCTCGATGCTTTATAGCCTGAAACATCGCAACGCGATATTCCAGGCTGGGGGTAATTGTTGCACCACGGTCGAGCAATCAACCGCTCCTTTGACTGCCATGGGCCGAGACGTTCTCAGTCGAGAGTTGGTCGCTGACGTCGAGGAAATGGATGTACGTAGAATGCCCTCAAGACGATGAGAGTTCATGCAGGAGGAGGATATGGGTCGAGAACTCCGCCTAAGCCGTGAAGTTTACGATGCTGAGAGAGTAGCCCGGTCAAATTTAAATTAAATCCCGCCATCTCAGGAAGAGATAAGCTGCAATAACTGTCAAGATTCGAATAGGGAAATCAGATAACCGATAAGGGTGATTGCCCCGATTCGGTCGCTCAAACGTGGAAATACAACTGTCAGGTCCCGAGATATTAGGGATAAGGGGATGATCCCCTCGCAAAGTGGAGATGAGGTCTCTGATCTGTAAAAGGCCTATAAATAGAGCCTGCAACCTCCATTCAGTTTTTTACGCACTGTTCTACTACTCAAAGAGATTGTAATCTTGATTATACTAGTGCATCCACAAGTGGACATAGGCAAAGAATTTCTGTCGAACCACTATAAACTTATGTGTTCTTTATCTTTCAGCAACTATTTTTCTTGATTAATTCCTGAGAGACATCTGCGAGTGTTCCTGGAGTTAATTTTGAGTTGACTAAATTTCACTGTCAACATTGATGAATAAAAATGTTCATTTACGTTTGTAAGATTTATGTGTCTTACTAAGCCCTTACTTATATAAGTTATTTCATGTTGCAAACGAACTAAAAGGTAAGTTATAGTCATGGAGAGTCTTGGAGCGGATACGACCTATGCGTGGCAGGAAAACGGGAGAAACGATCATGGAATAAAAGTGCTTAATTTTAAATAAAGTTTTCAATTTTTTTTATTGTTTTGGAACTTTAGTTTATGGTGGTTTTGATTTGAAGAATACTTTAGATATTGCTTTAAGTTTATTTCACGGTATGAATTTTTATAATTAAGTTGAACCTAAAAGTTATTTTTCTTTGAGGAAGTTTAAAATTTTTAAAGTTATAATATTAAAAAAAAAATCTAGGTTTTCTTTAAGTCATTCAAAGTAAAGTGGTTCAAGCTTAACTATTTTTCGCATTCTTTAAGAGGTAAATGTTTAAAAGTTAACATAACTGTGACACAGTCCGTGAGGGATCGTTAAAGAAATGGTATCAGAGCGGTTTCTTATTTCCTATCTTGTATTGCCACACATTTAGTCTAAAATTCTCCAAGTAAGTAGTTATTTAATTTCTTTAGATGAAATGTATGTTTTTATGAGGTGAAGTTTTTAAACCATAGAAGTGTGAATCCTTATTCGATGTCCTGAAATAGGGAGTTTCCTTATTAGTTAAAATTTAATTACTAGCAGACGATTACGATAAGATGGCAAGTGGATGAGGACACGGAGCTCGTGGACAGAGAGTTTCCTCATTCAATGTAAAGTGTTTTTAGCTTAACTATTTTCTACATTCCTTAAGAGGTAAATGCTTAAAAGTTAAGATAATTGTGACGGCCCATCAGAGGTCGTTACATTTCGGACACAAGCCTTCGTTTATACATATAAAACATTCTTCAGTTTTTCGTAATTTTAAAAAATCATTTGAATGTAAAACTGTCGCTCGCAGGAATTGCATAAACAGTTTTTAGTGAAAAACTTTGAGCCAAATTAATGAGATATTTTTTGCTAGGTACTTAAACATCAAATACAAGACTAAAGTTGTAAAAATAAACCTGTGTGAGCAAGTCTTGTACATTATTTCTTCGAGCTCTAAATTCAATCTTCAAGCTTCATTTTTCTAATTCCAAGCTTTGAATTTGAGAGCACTTTTTAACATATTTCAATCTTTCTTGTGTAATCTACTTACTTGAACAATTCAAGCATAAAGCAAACTCAAGAAAAATGTTAGTAGATAATCAATCAATTTATTTGTTATCATCAAAATCATTATTAATTAATTTAATGAAACCTTGGAGGCAATGATTGGTATCATGGGTTTCGAGCCGGCTGATAGCATTTTCTGGGGTGGGTGTGCTGCCCCTCATGTCTGCCCACCGCTTAGTGTGGGGCTTTGCGTTGCCATGAGGTTTAAGTAAATAAAGTTGTGCCTTGGCTAAAAGCTATAGCTTTTGGTCTAGTGGTAAGCGCTTGAATAAATCTTTAGTTTACCCGTCAAATTATAATTCTCTAAAGTTGAGGGATGAATTTGTGATTTTCTAAAAATTGAGGGGTAAATGCCCATTTATTAAAATTTTTTTAGAGAGATTTTTTAGTACGTATGGCGTGCTGATAGATTAGATTTTTTTAATTATCAAATCTACATAATTTTTGACTTTTACGTGATTTTATGCAGATTTGATGAATAAAAAACTTAACCGACCGATATATTGGTGTACCAAAGAAAGTCCCATTATATTATTTACTTCTTATCTTTAAACTTTATGCTATTTGTTTTTATTGAAACTCATATTATGCTATTTGCTTCCTTTTATTTTTTGCATGTCAATCATTGTCTTCACTACAAAGATTGCAAGGGATGACATTTTGAATTCATGGACTTCATTTTTGAACTTTAGATGGCCAAAAGCTGTAGCTGCACATGATCCTTTGCAAACATCACCTTGACAAAAATTAAATAGAAGAAAATAATAATAATAATAATTTATAACAAGATATAGAAAGCGCAATATGCGCCTCCCCCTTCAACCAAAATATCGTCCTTTTAGTAAAAAAATTTCAACCAAAACAGTTGTTTTGGAGCCCACTATTCTCTTCTTCTTTTTTTTTTTTTTTTTTTTTTTTTTTTTTTTTTTCTTTTTTGCTGTCCTATTATTTTTTAGTTCTTCACTGCCTTTCATTTTTATCTTTGAGTCCCTTTTTTTCCTCTTTAGTTTTTGCCCTTCCTTTTTTTTCCCTTTTTACAGTTTAGTTCTCCCTCTTTTTTTTTCTTATTCTTTTGTTGCCTTTGCCTTAGAACTTATTATTTTTTTTATTTTAATATTTTCTTTTACTTTTTGTCTTAAAACTTTTTTTTTTCTTTTACTGTAAGAGATTGTATTTTTCATTTTAATCCTTTTTTGACCCTTCTTCTTTTTTTTGGCTTTCCTTAAAACTTTCTTTATTAATTTATTTTGCATTTCGGTTTCTTTTGGAAAAATTTTATATTCAAACTTCTTTATTTTGGAAAACTTATTAGTGATGCGCATTTTTTTTCTTCTACACCTTATTTAATTGCAACTATTATTTATTTGGAGTAAATTGCAGAATTTACTCTTAAGACTGAATGAATCTGGAATTTTATCTTTCATTCTTGATTAATACTCTTTTGTTAGTATAGTTATTTGACTAATTAAGTTATTAATCAAGAATAGCGAGTAAAAATTATTAACCATGCACTTTAAGAGGTATTTGTCATCATGACCCATACATTTTTAAGAGAAATATATCTCCTTCTCCTATTTTTTAGTACATGCATTCTCTCTAATTTGATTTGTTGGGTGATTTAAAAATGCTATTTTTCTCTTACGTTGCTCCTATTAATAAATTTATTTCATGTGCCCTTGCTTAGTTTTTTTTTTTTTTTCCGTTTTGCTAAAAAGTTCTTTACAATGTAATCCTTTTTTAATGTACTTCTTTCAAATAATTTTTCCACCGTGTTCTCATTAAAATATTTTTTTTTTCATGTGTCTGTATGTAACTTTTTCTTTTATAATCTTTTCTATTTTTATGATGATATTTATAAAGATATTTATGTCAATTGTGTATTAATTAATTATTATCTTTATCATTAAATTAATTAAAAAATAATAATACGGCAACCAAAACTTAACATTCGGATTATTCCCCACGTGGATGTATGTACAATTCAACTAGTACTAATAAAAATAATAATAGCAACATTAAGTTGATAGAAGGCGAATTGACATCATTTTTTCTTCCATTGGTCTAGTTGAACAATTTTGAAAGTGCGTTTCACAAGACAAATTAGAGTTCATCATATTTGAAGAAAAGACGTAGCTGCTCTAATTTTTATTGTCAATTAGCAATTCCTTAAAATTTAGAGGATATTAGTACCTATTTGTTCTTAATATCCTACAAATGCATCAAACAAGAGCATAATAAAATCTGATTTATATTATAAAGAAGGATTAATTACAAAAATATCCCCTAAATTATACCCCTTATATCACTTTACTCATGATATTTAAAACGTAACATTTATTCTCCATCAATAATAATATGTTAACAAAATTAAAGCCCCCTCTATTATTTTTTTAACATAAATTGACATTTAATTTATTATTTTAAGGGTATTTTTATAGCTCTATAATTAAAATTTATTTTGAATTTAAACTAATTTAAATTTAAACTTTTAAGTATGATACATCAATTAATAATTGAAAGTAGGTTAAAAATTCTACAAAGTAAAATAAAAAATTTATTAAGTTTTTTTTAATGTTTAAATTAGTTTAAATTCAAATTAAATTTTAAACCATAAAATTACTAAAATACCTTTAAATAGTAAATTAAATGTCAATTTCTGTTAAAAAAACTAACATTAGAGGCTTTTTGTTAATAATTTATTGTTCTGGAAGAACAGTTATTACGTTTTAAAAATTAAGAAATAAAGTATTACAATGAATATAATTTAGAGGGAGTTTTTATAATTAATCCTAAATATAAACAACAGTCACTTCCTATGGTTTCTTTCACTTGCAAGTGGAGAAAATACAAACCATAAATAAAGTACGAACCATAAGTAGAGGAACGTGAAGAACACACAAGTTACATACGTTTTAAAATGGAATTATCTAAAGTAATACCCAATATTATGTTTTCTGGGATTATTTCTAATAAAAAGCATGTATATTCGTTATAGAATACCTAAGACGGTGTCCACATATCATTGATTTACAATGATTTATATATAATCACGGGATGGAGATAGAACAATGCTATCTAAAGTGATATTGTTTCTCTTCAAGAAATGGGAATACCAATGGGCAGAGAGCTTAGGGAGTCTCTTCAATTCTGAATCGTCAAAATCAACGTAGTACAAGCCAAAGCGGGATTCATAGCCGTCCATCAACTCAAAAGAATCCATGAAGGACCACACGAAATACCCTTTCACGTTCGTCCCGTCCCTTGGTTTTAAGGAAAAAATAAATGTTAAACACAACTTATAAAACTTAAAAGATACATACATACATAGTATTCATATAACAAAGAAACTTAAACAAGTACCCCAATTAGAAACTTTAGGTTTTATTTATTTTTTTGGTTACTAATAGAAACTCTAGTCTACTACATTGGTTTAGTGCAGTGAATGAGTATAGATGGACAAGTACTAACTGTATAAGTCTATTACAATTCTAATTTTCATGTTAACTAAATTAAATAAGATGAATTTCAAACTGTTGAGAAAAGTAAGATGTCAATTCTCTTTTTGGCTGTTCTAGTTACCTATGGTACATCTCCATATCATATCCCCTAATTTTTGGAGTCCGTTAAGCCCTGTACTAATTAGTCCCTAGCCGACAAATTGAGGATTATTTTTTAATGGAGATAATAACATGCCCATTACATGATAAATAAAAATTTATATAGACAATCATATTAGAAGTGCACCTCCTTAAAACCTTACTACGTTCCGTAGAACAGATAGATGGAGGGATGGAGAGGGGTTGAGGGAGTGGACGAGGGAGAGAGTGAATCCTTGGTTGGAGGGAGTAAGACTCTTTGGTCCCACAAATTTGGATCATTCTATTGAGGAAAAATGAGACACCCTTTAAAATGTGTGAATCTAAATTTTTCACAACAACAACAATAATAACAAGTCTTAATCCCAACTTAATTGGGATCGGCTATATGGATTTCACTTTTTCACACAGTTCTGTTCGAAATTATACTTTCCTAAAGGCCTAGATCTAAAATATCTTTCTTAACGACTTCGGTCCACGTAATTCTTGGTCTACCCCTCCCTCTCCTAGTATTAGGTATAAGAATGTCCTCCCAAGCACGAACTAGTGCTTCTAGCGGTCTACGTTGGACATGTCCGAACCACCTCAAGCGGCCTTTGCGTACCTTATCTTCTATTGGTGCTACACCTACTTTACTACAAATAACTCCATTCCTTATGCGATCCATTCTCATATGGCCACTCATCCATCACATGCGCATTTATGCCACACTCATCTTAGATAGTTAGGCGGATTACAGTCCTATAGAACTTTCCTTTCAACTTTATAGGCATCTTGCCATCACATAAAACTCCCGTAGCATTCTTCCACTTAACCCACCATGCCTTAATCCTATTTGAATATCCTCTTTTATCTCTCTTTCATACTGTACTATAGACCCAAGGTACCTAAACTTCCTAGAAGCCTCAATCTCCACACCATCTAAAGAAATTTCATCACTCTGATTACTTGAATTACTAAACCTACAATGCATGTATTCAGTTTTCGCCCTACTTAACTTAAATCTCTTCATTTCGAGAGTATGTCTCCACAGTTCTAACTTACGGTTAACTCCTTCCTTATGTTCATCAACTAAAACTATATCATCCGCAAAAAACATACACCAAGGAACTCAATCTTGAATCTCACTTGTCAGCTCATCCATCACGATGGTGAAAAGATAAGGTCTAAGAGCAGATCCTTGATGAAGGCCGATTCGAATGTGAAACTCTATCGTGTAGCCTCCAGCAGTTCTCACACTCGTGACCACCCCATCATACATGTCCTTAATTACCTTAATATACCTCATATGCACTCCTCTCTTTTCTAGCACCCACCATAAAACTTCACTCGGCACCCTATCATATGTTTTTTTCTAAATCTATAAAGACCATATGTAAGTCCGTCTTGACTTCTCTGTACCTTTTCATCAGCATCCTAAGAAGAAAAATGGCTTCCGTGGTTTGATCTGCCTTGCATGAAGCCAAATTGGTTATGTGAGATGGTAGTTGTGGCCCTTAATCTCCTTTCGATAACTCTCTCCCAAAGTTTTATAGTGTGGCTTATTAACTTTATGCCCCTATAATTGTTACAATTCATCACATCTCCTTTATTCTTGAAGATGGGGACAAGAATACTTTTTCTCCATGCATCAGGCATATGCTTCTTCTTTAGTATCTCATTAAAAAGTTTAGTGAGCCACACAATTCTAACATCTCCTAATGCCATCCAAACCTCTATTGGAATATCATATGACCCACATGCCTTTCCCTTTTTCATCTTCTGTAGTGTAATTTTAACTTCCGAGACTCTGATTCCTCTTGTATACATCACATTAGGTTCTCCTTGTGACCTAAGGTTGTCAAACTCTATCGCATGATCATCATTATAAAGCTTCTCAAAGTAACTCCTCTACCTTTCCCTAATGTCTTTATCTCTAGTCAGAACTTGATCCGTATCATCCTTAACATACCTCACTTGATTTAAGTCCTGACACTTCCTTTCTCTTATCTTAGCTAGTTTATATATATCCTTTTCTCCTTCTCTAGTCCCAAGTTTCCTATATACTGAAACAAGGGAAACAGAGAGAAGAATAATTCTTGCTACATTATTCTCATTAACCTTGTCAGAAATATATACACTTAGTAAGCCATTGGTCACGGCAATTAAGAGAGAAAGTTAAGGAAAAAATCCCTAAATTATGCTAGACAATCCTACAATATCTTCCTAATTTATACTTTCCTATTTTGACTAAATCATACAATAAACAGAAAGAATAAATATTTACACATAATTGACAAAATCTCCAACACTCCCCCTCAAGCTTAGGAATAGATATTTCTCATTCCAAGCTTGCAGAGAAAACTTTCCTGACTAGGCTTCGGTAGACTCTTGGTTAGGATATCTGCTTCTTGTGCATGGGTTGAGATGTAGGACAACTCAATACCTCCTTCTTCGATTTCGTTCTTGATGAAGCTTTGATCAGTCCTGACATGTTTCATCCGATCATGTTGAATCGGATTGTTCACAATGCTAATTGCAGATTTGCTATCACTATATACCTTGGTGGGAGAGCAAACTGTGATTTGCAAGTCTTGCATTAATCTTTCCAGCCATATAACCTCACAAATTCCCTGTGCGATTGCCCGAAATTCTGCCTCAGCACTACTCCTTGCCACAACCGTCTGTTTCTTACTTCTCCATGTAACCAAATTACCCCATAGCTTGGTGCAATATCCCGAAGTTGACTTACAATCTTCACTTCCAGCCCAGTCCGCATCAACATACCCTTCGATATTTCTGTTCTCATTTTTCAGAAACATCAATCCTCTTCCTGGAGTACCCTTGAGATATCTCAAGATATGATTCACAGCCTCTAGGTGTCTCTGAGTAGGTGAGTGCATGTACTGGCTTACTACACTTACAGCGTGAGCAATGTCAGGCCGTGTGAGAGACAAATAGATCAACCTACCAACCAGCCGTTGATATCTTCCTATATCCACAGAAGGCACATCATCTTTAATCTTGCTCTTCCAATTTTTTTCAAGTGGAGTTCCCTCCGGTTTGCACCCCAGTTTCCCGGTTTCTTCTAGTAGGTCAAGAGTGTATTTCCTTTGAGAAATGAAGATACCCTCTTTACTTCTAGCAACTTCCATACCGAGAAAGTACTTCAGGGGTCCCAAGTCTTTAACTTCAAACTCTTCCTTCAATTGGTTCTTGAGGTTGTGAATCTCAACAGTATCATCACCTGTGAGTATGATATCATCAACATACACAATAAGAATGGCCCTTTTTTCACCTTCTCCTCTTTTAATGAAGATAGTGTGATCAGCCTTCCCTTGAGTATATCCCAGTCGAGTGAGAGAAGAACTGAACCTGGTAAACCATGCACGTGGAGATTGTTTCAAACCATACAATGACTTCTTCAGTTTGCAAACTTTTCCTTGTTCCTCTTCTGACTCGAATCCAGGTGGGATCTTCATATACACTTCTTCATCAAGATTGCCATTCAAAAAAGCGTTCTTCACATCAAGTTGGTGTAGTTCCCAGTCCAGATTGGCTGCAAGAGACAAAAGAACCCGGATAGAGTTGAGTTTGGCCACAGGAGCAAACGTTTCTTCATAATCAATCCCATATGTTTGTGTGAAGCCTTGAGCTACTAATCGAGCCTTATACCTCTCTACTTCTCCATTTGCTTTATATTTCACTGTGAAGACCCATTTGCTTCCAACTACTTTCTTATCCTTTGGTAAGTCAACTACTTCCCAAGTCTCATTATCGTGCAATGCTCTCATTTCCTCCTGCACGGCTTTCTCCCACTTTGGATCTTTAATGGCTTCATGGATATTTTTGGGAATTCTCTCATTATCGATCTTCGCTGTAAAAGCCTTAAATCCAGAAGACAACTTTGTGCAGGTTAGAAAATTGTAGATAGGGTGCTTTGTGCATGTTCTTACCCCTTTCCGTATTGCAATTGGCACGTTCAAGTCACTGCTTTCACCAGGATCCGATTCTTGGTTCAATGATTGGACTTGTTGAGAAGCTTTTGGCCTTCTAGAATAAACCTGAAATGGTCTCTCAGAGATGGGTTGCTGCACCATCTCTTGATCATGACTCGAACTAGGATTAGGGACAGGAATTGGACTCGAGTTTTCTGGTGGTGAACTAGAGGCTGAACTAGAGGCCTCTTGTGACACATCTTGTAATATTGGAAGAGATACAGTGGGATCCCAATGCTCGTTTTCATTGGCATTCTCCCCCTGGAAACGAGTGGTGGGATAGAATGGTTGATCCTCAAAGAAAGTTACATCACACGAGACAAAAAATTTCTTGAGAAAGGGAGAATAACATTTGTAGCCTTTTTGGGTTGGAGAATATCCGACAAAGACACATTTAAAAGCCCTGGGATCAAGCTTACTCCTATTTGGTTGTTTGTTATGGACAAATACAGTGCATCCGAACACTCTTGGGGACAAAGAATTGAAAAGATTCACATTTGGAAAATGATCAAGAAGGACACTTAGAGGAGTTCGGAATTGAAGTGTTTTTGAAGGTAGTCGATTAATCAAATATGTGGAAGTGAGGATTGCCTCCCCCCAGTAGGAATTCGGGACTAAACTAGTAAACATGATCGATCGAGCAACCTCCAACAAGTGACGATTCTTTCTTTCCGCAACCCCATTTTGTTTAGGTGTATCAACACATGAACTCTGATGATATATCCCATTATCCCCCAAATATTGGCCAAACTCATTTGAAAAATACTCCCCCCCATTATCTGTTCGAAGAACTTGGATATTGGATTGGAAAACATTTTGGACAAACTTTTGGAACTGTTTAAACCAGTAAAATGCCTCAGATTTATCTTTCATCAAGTATATCCAACAAACCCTAGTATGATCATCTATGAAAGTGATAAACCACTGGGTTTTAGTTAAATTAACTGTCCTAGACGGACCCCAGATATCACTATGAATCAACTGAAATGGTCTAGAGGGTTTGTATGTATGAGGTGAATATTTTACTCTGGTTGTTTGGCAAGGACACACTGTTCACAATGAAACAAAACTTTCTCTTTATTGATAAAAAGATTTGGATACAAGACTTTCATATAAGAAAAACTTGGATGTCCTAAGCGTTGATGCCATAACATAATATCAGAATTAGACATAACTGACATGGACATTTTATTTTGTGACTCGGCTCTACTGGAATTCCTGGCTCCTAAGAGGTAGTATAGGCCATCTTTCTTCTCAGCAATGCCAATCATCTTCCCCGAAGAACGGTCCTGAAATTCACAGTGAGAGGAGAAAAAAGTCACAACACAATTAAGATCGTTTGTTAATTTACTAACTGACAAAAGATTATATGTCAATTTGGGCACATGTAAAACCGATTTCAATGTCATATTCGGTAAACAAACCAAGCCCCTTCCAACCGCAGGTGACATTTTTCCATCAGCAACCCAGACATTAATTAGGTTATTGCACCTGTCATATTGCTCAAAAAACTCCATTGACCCGGTCATATGGTCAGAAGCCCCTGTATCCACAATCCAACAGTCTGCTTGCAGGGATTTTGACAGGAATGCTTGACTCATTATACCTGTTTGTGCCATAGCTGCAGTGGGAGGTTTTGAAGTCTGATTTGCGGATCCTGTTGAAACCTGAGTTTGGTTGAGAAGCTGCCGTAGCATCTCCACTTGCTCTATTGAGAGATTAAAACCAGCAGCCCTGTCCAATTCTATCTCCTCCCTGCGGGTTGATTTCGACTCCACTATGTGGGCTGAACTTGATTGCCCACGTTGCTTCCTTGGTTTCCAATATGGTGGCTTGCCATGTAAATCCCAGCAAGTTTCACGAGTGTGATAAGGCTTGTTACAATAATCACACCAGACCTTGTCCTTTGATTGAGAGCCACGGCTGCCATCTTGTTTGTATTGAAACCCACGACTGCCATCTTGTTTGTTTGCCACAAGTGCAGACCCTCGTGTTTCCAAGGAAGGCATGTCACGACTAGAGGGATTCATCATCACTCGTTTCCTGCTTTCTTCTCTCCTGACTTCAGCAAACGATTCTCGGAGAGTTGGAAATGGTTTCATCCCAAGTAGCCGTCCACGTACTTCATCTAAATCTGGATTCAAGCCCTGCAAAAAATCAAAGGTACGCTCTTTCTCAAGCATTTTTTTGTATTTTTCTGCGTCAGTAGCACACAGCCATCCAATCTCATAAAAGAGATCCATTTCTTGCCATAATTCTAAGAGAGAATTATAATACTCAGTGACAGTAAGACTCCCCTGTATGGTGTTGCGGATTTTTGACCTAATCTCGAAACATTGAGACGTGTTTTCAAGATCGGAATAGATTTCTTGGACTGCCTCCCAAATCTCCTTCGCTGTCTTGTAAAACAGATAAGTTCTTCCAATCTTTGGCTCCATAGAATTAATAAGCCATGCCATGACGATCGAATTTTCTGCCTCCCAAGTGCGGTAGTTTGGTGCTGTGTCCGGTGGTGCTGTGATTGCTCCTGTCAAGTATCCAACCTTCCCTCTTCCTCTGACAACAAGAATGACGGACTGAAACCATTCTCGGAAATTCAGCCCATTAAGCTTGTGCTGTGTGATTTGCAGCGAGTGGCTGTCCAGCGAGTGTGTAGATGAGGCTCCGGATATAGATCCTAGAGATGCTTGATCAATTGTTGTTGAAGACTCCTAAAATCTCCAACATATACCTCATCTAAGTAAGTAGAACGAGCCTTATCAACTGCTCGCTTAGCTTCTTCCTTCGTTTCTTTGTACTTATTAAAAGTTTCAACATTCTTACGCTTTAGTAAATCTCTATATAAATCTCTTTTGGTCCTAATAGCCTTTTGAACTTCCTCACTCCACCACCAAGTTTCTTTCCCAGGGGAGCCTTTACCTCTAGATTCCCCTAGTACCTCATTTGCCACTTTTCTAATGAAGCCGGCCATGGTATCCCACATAGTATTTACATCACCTACATATGACCAAGTAACCTCATCTAACAACTTCTCTTTAAAAGTTAATTGCTTTATTCCCTTCAAATGCCACCAATGAGTTCGTGGGAGGTGGTTTATCTTAATCCTTTTATAGCAAAGCTTAATGCTCACATCTAAGATCACTAACCTATATTGGGTGGCTAGTTCTTCTCCAGGAATTACTTTACAATTCTTACATAAACAACAATCTCTATACCTTGTGAGAAAATAATCTATTTGGCTTAAGTTCCTTCTATTCTTAAAAGTTATCAAATGAGAATCTCTTTTCTTGAAAAATGTGTTTGTTATGATAAAATCATGTCCCAACGCAAATTCCAAAATAGATTTCCATTCTTCGTTTCGAGCTCCAAAACCAAAACCACCATGGATCCTTTCGAAGTTTTCCCTATTCTTACCAACATGGCCATTGAAATCTCTTCCAATGAAACACACTAAGTCATCCATGTCTTCCCAGAACTTGACTTTAGTTTCCGCATCCAATCCTATTTGTGGAACGTAAGCACTAATTACATAGATGGACTTATTTCCTAATACCAATTTGAGCATAATAGTTCTATCCCCTATTCGCTTAATCTCAACTACATCATTCTTCACAGTTTTGTCCACTAGAATACCAACTCCGTTGCGATTCCTTTCCCAACCTGTATACCATATCTTGTGTCCTAAATTTCCAATCTCCTTTACTTTCTCTCCAATCCACTTCGTTTCCTTTGCTTTCTCTCCTGTCTAAATTTTAACCCTTTACTTTTGATTAATTCCTTTTTAGTCAAATAGCTATATTAGCCAAAAGAGAGTTAATTAAGAGTACTCTAAGAGTAAGTTTAACAATTTTGTTTTCCATTTATAAAAGGATCCAACTAATCCACCCAAATTTAATCAAAAAGACTTTTTATCCTTCAAAAGAAATTACGACAAATTATAGGTCGCCCCCTGAACTATAAGCTTTGTCACAAAATACCCCATGAACTTTAATTTTAACTTTTTTGTCCCCTGAACTTCAGTAACTCTTGCAAAAGTTCCCCCCTTTTGAATATTTTACTTCCGTTATTGTTGTTGGACGCCATTTATAAACCCCCAAAGGTTTCTAGGTCAAGCAAACTAAGGAAAAAGTTAAGAATCGTAAAAAAAAATGATAACTCTTGCTGCGTAATTGCAATTTCATGTGTCGGCATCTGCATTAGCAGGAGCTAACAAAGTAATTGTTTACCAAATTATTTAAACGACACTTATTATTTGTGTAATACGTATTATTTATGTTAAAAAATATTAACACAAGGAGTTCTTTTGTTAATTTTCGCACTTGACATGACATTTTCCATCAAGAATTTAATAGCGGGGAAAAATTTGTAAGAACTACTGAAGTTCGGGGGGAAAGCTAAAAACATTCAAGGGGCATTTTGTGACAAGGCTTATAATTTAGGAGACAACCGTGTAATTTGTCCAAGAAATTATTAAAAAATAGTAAAAATGGACGATATAATAATTAAACAAATAACTATTCATCCTTTCAACTCTCTCTCACTCCTATCGAACAACATAAAGTATAATTATAATTCTCTCCATCCCTCATATTTCCCATCCGCCCGACCTTCTCCATCCTTCCTTTTTTCTATTTCTCCTACCAAAGGGAGTGTGAAACCTTTAGAAATTTGAACATTTCAAACCTCCTTTTGTAAACTTTCAAGTTATATTATGACGGGCGCAAGACTACATCCCCAAATTTCAAAGTCTCACAGACGCAGTTGAATGAAAATTATTCTGAAATAATTCTAAAATTGAGTATTAATCACTTTTCTAATGAAGCCGGCCATGGTATCCCACATAGTATTTACATCACCTACATATGACCAAGTAACCTCATCTAACAACTTCTCTTTAAAAGTTAATTGCTTTATTCCCTTCAAATGCCACCAATGAGTTCGTGGGAGGTGGTTTATCTTAATCCTTTTATAGCAAAGCTTAATGCTCACATCTAAGATCACTAACCTATATTGGGTGGCTAGTTCTTCTCCAGGAATTACTTTACAATTCTTACATAAACAACAATCTCTATACCTTGTGAGAAAATAATCTATTTGGCTTAAGTTCCTTCTATTCTTAAAAGTTATCAAATGAGAATCTCTTTTCTTGAAAAATGTGTTTGTTATGATAAAATCATGTCCCAACGCAAATTCCAAAATAGATTTCCATTCTTCGTTTCGAGCTCCAAAACCAAAACCACCATGGATCCTTTCGAAGTTTTCCCTATTCTTACCAACATGGCCATTGAAATCTCTTCCAATGAAACACACTAAGTCATCCATGTCTTCCCAGAACTTGACTTTAGTTTCCGCATCCAATCCTATTTGTGGAACGTAAGCACTAATTACATAGATGGACTTATTTCCTAATACCAATTTGAGCATAATAGTTCTATCCCCTATTCGCTTAATCTCAACTACATCATTCTTCACAGTTTTGTCCACTAGAATACCAACTCCGTTGCGATTCCTTTCCCAACCTGTATACCATATCTTGTGTCCTAAATTTCCAATCTCCTTTACTTTCTCTCCAATCCACTTCGTTTCCTTTGCTTTCTCTCCTGTCTAAATTTTAACCCTTTACTTTTGATTAATTCCTTTTTAGTCAAATAGCTATATTAGCCAAAAGAGAGTTAATTAAGAGTACTCTAAGAGTAAGTTTAACAATTTTGTTTTCCATTTATAAAAGGATCCAACTAATCCACCCAAATTTAATCAAAAAGACTTTTTATCCTTCAAAAGAAATTACGACAAATTATAGGTCGCCCCCTGAACTATAAGCTTTGTCACAAAATACCCCATGAACTTTAATTTTAACTTTTTTGTCCCCTGAACTTCAGTAACTCTTGCAAAAGTTCCCCCCTTTTGAATATTTTACTTCCGTTATTGTTGTTGGACGCCATTTATAAACCCCCAAAGGTTTCTAGGTCAAGCAAACTAAGGAAAAAGTTAAGAATCGTAAAAAAAAATGATAACTCTTGCTGCGTAATTGCAATTTCATGTGTCGGCATCTGCATTAGCAGGAGCTAACAAAGTAATTGTTTACCAAATTATTTAAACGACACTTATTATTTGTGTAATACGTATTATTTATGTTAAAAAATATTAACACAAGGAGTTCTTTTGTTAATTTTCGCACTTGACATGACATTTTCCATCAAGAATTTAATAGCGGGGAAAAATTTGTAAGAACTACTGAAGTTCGGGGGGAAAGCTAAAAACATTCAAGGGGCATTTTGTGACAAGGCTTATAATTTAGGAGACAACCGTGTAATTTGTCCAAGAAATTATTAAAAAATAGTAAAAATGGACGATATAATAATTAAACAAATAACTATTCATCCTTTCAACTCTCTCTCACTCCTATCGAACAACATAAAGTATAATTATAATTCTCTCCATCCCTCATATTTCCCATCCGCCCGACCTTCTCCATCCTTCCTTTTTTCTATTTCTCCTACCAAAGGGAGTGTGAAACCTTTAGAAATTTGAACATTTCAAACCTCCTTTTGTAAACTTTCAAGTTATATTATGACGGGCGCAAGACTACATCCCCAAATTTCAAAGTCTCACAGACGCAGTTGAATGAAAATTATTCTGAAATAATTCTAAAATTGAGTATTAATAATGAAAAAATCTACTGAATTAACAAAATAGAGCCTTAATTTTTAGGCCGATAAATCCTAGACTTGTAACAAATCCTAATTCAAATAAAATTCTGATTCAATAAGCATATTAATACCAAATAATACAAAATTAAAGAATGCCAATCAAACTTAAACAAAGTATAGATAATAATAAAATAAATTAGAAATTCCAATAAGACTCAAATTTTCTAATTTTCTATCCTACAGGCTTCATTACTGTCATTAATTTTAGAACTAGGGACCAAGGCTGCAGGGGAAAAAAAAAATTCAAATTTCAAAGGTTGCAAAAAATCCACTGAATTAAGAAAATAGAGCCTTATATTTTTAGGCCGATAAATCCTAGACCTGTAACAAATCCTAATTCAAATAAAATTCTGAATCAATAAGCATCTTAATACCAAATAATACATAATTAAGGAATGCCAATCAAACTCAAACAAAGTATAGATAATAATAAAATAAATTAGAAATTCCAATAAGACTCAAATTTTCTAATTTTCTATCCTACAGGCTTCATTACTGTCATTAATTTTAGAACTAGGAACCAAGGCTGTAGGGGAAAAAAAAAAATTCAAATTTCGAAGGTTGCAAAAAAATCCACTGAATTAAGAAAATAGAGCCTTATATTGTTAGGCCGATAAATCCTAGACTTGTAACAAATCCTAATTCACATAAAATTCAGAATCAATAAGCATCTTAATACCAAATAATACATAATTAAGGAATGCCAATCAAACTCAAACAAAGTATAGATAATAATAAAATAAATTAGAAATTCCAATAAGACTCAAATTTTCTAATTTTCTATCCTACAGGCTTCATTACTATCATTAATTTTAGAACTAGAGACCAAGGCTGTAGGGGAAAAAAATTCAAATTTCGAAGGTTGCAAGTCGGTTAGAATATTATCTTTCCATCCTCTGTTTGTTTTTTTTTTTTTTTTTTTTTTTTTTTTTTGGTAATGGTGCTTTCTTAAAATTCGGCAATCCTCATTCTGCAGGAATGACAATTCCTTACTTGAGTCTTGAAGGACCAACCAAACAATGGCACAGAGGACGGTTATTCCCTTCCCCTCCATTAACCCCCAACCAAACACCACCTTAGAGTGTGAAAGTTGCAAGTAGGTTGGAATATTATCTTCCTCCATGAATTTTTCCTCCACTGTTATATTTGGAACTTCTTTTGTTTTCTCCATTGGATTTGAGTATTCATTATCAGCCAATTATAGCTTTTGATATATCCTCGCTCTTGAAGTTTCCCTCATACAGTTTAGTTACTTGTTCATCAAACTTTGGCTAAAACGTAAAGGCTTCCTCCAAGGCTTCACTATTTTAAAAATCACTAATTTCCTCGTCTTAAGAATTCGTCAAGGAAAATGAAACAATCTGTTCAAAACCAACCTTTTGCTCCTTAAGCACCTTTTCTTGAACAAGATTTTTATTAGGATGACGCGAACCAGGAGCTGCTGGTCTATAGAAGGAAGAAACGTTAGTGATTAGTTGCTGACGTGGATATGGTTTGTTGAAGAATCTTGTTGAGGAAGCATCTTTAGGATAACTGAATTGGGTTAGTTGTTAGTAAGGAAGCCTATAAATAAGAGAGGAAGGCTGAGAAGTTAGTTAGAGAATTCTGTAGAAATTGAGTGTAGGAGAGTGGGTGATCTCTCGAATATCACATGTGTAAAGTGTTCATTGTTGTTTGAATAAACTTCATTCATTCATCCTGTTCTTTACTAATTCGCTGAGGTTTCCGTCAAATTGGTATCAAAGCAGTTTCGTCCGGGAATGGTAGCTACAAGAGTTGAGAGGAAAATGGATGGAAGAATCGAATTTGTTGAGAAAGATGTCGAAGAACTCAAATCGGACTTTGGAGAACTCAAAGGAGTTGTCAGACAACTTTCGGAGGACATTGAAGCTATAAAGGAGTATATGAAGGAGCTTACCGGTTGGATGACAGGAAACAACACAAATCCTCCGGCAGATCAAGCTAGGGCATCAGCTTCAAACGGCAGGAAAGGCGGTGGTGCGACGGCAGCGGCAAATTGCTCCGGTTACGGTCCGATGCCGAGTGGTGGGGAGTCAAGGTTTCGTCGGATGGAAATTCCTCTTTTCAACGGCAAAAATCCACATGGCTGGTTATTCCGGCTTGAACGATACTTCCAGGTTCAAGGTGTTGATGAAGCGAAACAAATGGCGGCGGCCGTGATTGGACTTGAAGGAAAAGCGTTGAACTGGTTCCAGTGGATGGAATCCAGATTTGGTAATATGGATTGGCCGACTTTCAAAGAATCTGTGCTGTAGAGGTTTCAATCCTCTCAAACAGGAAATCATTACGAAGCTTTGATCGCCCTACGATAGGAATCGTCAGTGGCGGAATTCCGAGAACGGTTCGACCTGCTCTCGACCCCTTTGAGAGAAGCGGACGAAGAGCTCCTAATCCGAGCTTTCTCGAATGGTCTAACGGAAGAAATCAAGGCTGAAGTTCAAATGGTGAAGCCTGCATCCCTTGTCCAATTGATGGATTTGGTCCAAAAAGTTGAGGAGATGAATTGGGCCCTTGAGCGGGCTCAGGTGGGAAGGTTTTCAAGGCCCAAGTTGGGGCTGGAATTTTCAGAGACTCCTATGGACCAAAGAGATCGGTGGTTGGCGGAACTTCTGTGAGTGGTACCAGTTGGATATCACCGAAAATGACAAAAGGCAATAGAGGACCACCAGAGATGACACGTAGCAACTCTCTTCAATCCAACATGTCAGTCAACAAGGAACATGTGAACGTTCCATCTCAGTTTACAAGGAAAAGTGAAAGTTTTAGGAAGAAGATTTCAGATGCCGAAATGCAAAGTGGCTTATGCTTCCGATGTGAAGAGAAGTGGCGAGTGGGCCATGTTTGCAAAAATCCCCAACTCAAGGTTCTCATTGCTGCGGTGGAAGAAGAGGAAAGGGCTGAAACTGAAGAGGAAACCGGGAAAACGAAGGAACGGGAAGAAGGATCCATGGAACTCTCCATGAATTCCATAGTCGGAATTCCATCAGTTAATACGATGAAGGTGAAAGGTACAATTTTGAACAGAGATGCGGTTATTTTGATTGATTACGGTGCTTCTCATAATTTTCTTTCTCGGGAATTATTGAGGAATTGAAAATTCCGATAGATGATACGCCCAATTTTGGAATAATGGTTGGGAATGGCTACAAAGTGGCTGGGCAAGGGGTGTGCCAGCAAGTGGAGGTCCGTTTACAAGGATTACAAATATTTCAAGACTTCTTTCCTATTGAGCTTGGAAGTGCTGATGTTATTTTAGGAATAAGCTGGCTTGGCATGTTAGGTGAAGTAAGTGACAATTGGAAGAATTTGACTATGCAGTTTGAGTGGCAAGATGAACGAGTTTTACTTCAAAGAGATCCTTCCTTGTCCAAAACTCTAGTATCCCTCAACGCAATGATTAAAGCAATCCAAGAAGGGCAGGGGTTCTTGGTCGAGTTTGGGCAGGTGTTGACGTTGGTTTGGAACGGTTGCTTTTCGGAATTTAATTCGGTTTTTGAACCGCTGGTAGGTCTTCCACCTTCCCGATTTCATGATCACGCGATTTCATTGAAGGAGGGTATTGATCCGCCAAATTTGAGGCCATACCGATTTCCTCATTCTCAAAAAAATGAGATTGAGCGAATTGTTAAGGAAATGTTAGCAGGGATCATTAAACATAGCAACATCCCATTTTCTAGTCTGGTGTTGTTAGTCAAGAAGAAATCTGGTGCGTGGCAGTTCTGCATAGATTATCGCCCACTAAACAATATTATGGTTCCTAATCGGTTTGCAATTCCTGTAATAGACGAGCTTTTAGATGAGTTAGGAGGTACTGTTTTCTTTTCCAAATTGGATCTGAAGTCCGCTTATCATCAGATTAGGGCGCGGGAGGAGGATACACCGAAAACGGTAAGATTAATGTTTGGTTGGACAACAAAACACTGTACTTTTTTTGTAGGCCCTGTGGACGAATCTAGACAAATCAGGAACTATTTATGGTAACTTTTTAGGTTAAGGGAATATGCTAGGTTTATACCTATTGTATTAGGAAAGGATTATTCTCTTTTATTTTTTTCCTTTTTTATGCTCTGTTTCTGTGCCTTTATATGACCGGCTGTACCTCATTCTATGAATAAGAAAGAATAAGAAATAAAGCAGTGCTTTTCTCTGTTCTCTGTTTTCTTCCCGTGTGTGTTCACATGGTATCAGAGCCATCGGTTGAAGAAAACAATGTATAGAACAGCCTTGACTAGAGCAAGCGGAGGTGATGTTTCTGAGGTTGCCACGAGCAGCCCTAATACAACCTCCACAATTGCTCCCACTGCTGTCCCCGAGAGCCTCAATCATGCCTCCCTGCAGATCACAACACCGCAACTAAATGGGAAGAATTTTCTCAAGTGGTCACGTTCAGTCCTAATGGTGATTTGAGGAAAGGGAAGGCTCGGTTATTTAGATGGCTCAATTCCAACACCAGATCTGAAGGAATCTTCTTATGCAAATTGGGAGGTGCAAAATTCAATGGTGATGGCTTGGTTAATCCATTCTATGGAGGATAACATTGCTGATACTTACATTTTCTTTCCCACGGCCAAAAAGATTTGGGATGCAGTCACAATGGCCTATTCGGATCTGGAGAACACATCACAAATGTTTGAGCTGAGGAACAAGATCCGAACCCTAAAACAGGGGGAGAGTGATGTAACGGGATATTATCATGAAGCCACAAAATTGTGGCAGGAATTGGATCTGTTTTCTTCCTCGTCTTGGAAGGATCCTGAAGACTCGGTCTTTTATAGGAAATTGGTGGAACGAGAGCATGTGTATGACTTCTTGGCCGGACTGAATAAGGATTTGGATGAAGTCCGTGGTCGCCTACTTGGAATGAGACCACTTCCTCAAATATAGGAGATTTTTGCTGATGTCCGGAGAGAAGAATCAAGGAGGAGAGTCATGTTAGGAACCACTACGTTGAACGTGGAAAATTCTGCCTTAGTGGTCCGTGGACAGGAGAGTCAAGGTCAGGGAGAAGGGAAACCAAACAGGAAATTGTGTGATCATTGCAAAAAGCCCTATCACACCAGGGAAAATTGATGGAAGATACATGAAAAACCAGCAAATTGGACCTCTAATCAAGCTCATGGGCGTGAAGGAAAAGGATTTCAGACCTCAATGGAGAAACAAGAGAACACTGAATCAGCCATGGGAGCTACGGCATTACCAAGGAGCAGATGGAACAATTGAAACAAATGATAGCACAATCCTCTTCGATGTTCCTTATGTCTCAGAAAGGTAAAACTGTCACTGTTTTTTGTGGGCTGGCCGAGAAAGGAGAACCTTGGATTATTGATTCTAGAGTAACGGATCATATGACTGGGTGTGAAAAATTATTCACATCATATGTTCCTAGTCCGGGGAATCACAAGGTGCAGATCGCAAATGGTACTTCTTCAGTTGTGGCCGGTATTGGGGTTGTAAAAATTGGAGATAATGTTAAAGAAGTCTTTCATGTGCCTAATTTTAGTTTCAATCTTTTGTGAATAAGCAAATTAACAAAAGATATGGATTGTGAAGTGATTTTTTCTCCATCTACTTGTATTTTTCAAGACCGATCATCGGGGAAGAGGATTGGCAATGCTAAGAAACGGAATGGCCTATACTACTTTGAGGTTGATTCAAGTGTTCATGGGCAAGCTCAAGTAGTTGCAAGCACCTCTCTTTCAAGAATTCAAAAAATTATGTTATTACACTATAGGTTAGGACATCCTAGTTTTCCTTATATGAAATTCTTGTTTACATCCTTGTTCAAGAATAATGATAAGTTTCAATGTGAGATTTGCCATTAGCTAAACATACTCGTGTCTTCTTTCCTCTATTATCATATCGTGCATCTAAACCATTTGTTCTTATTCATAGTGATATTTGGGGACCTTCCCGCATCTCAAGTACTACAAATAAAAAATGGTTCATTACCTTTACTAATGATCATACACGTGTTTGTTGGGTTCACCTTTTAAAAGAAAAATCTGAGGTTAGGGATATTTTCAGACAATTCCATGGTTAAAACACAATTTCATGAAAATATCAAATTCCTAAGACCAGATAATGGGACTGAATTTTTTAACACCCTAGGAGAATTTGTTACTTCTAGTGGGATAATCCATCAAAGTTCTTGTGTTAGCACACCTCGACAAAATGGGGTTTCTAAGCGGAAAAATCGTCACATCTTAAAAGTAGCCCATTCCTTGTTTACAGCCAACTTACCAAAATTTTTTTGGGGAGATGCAGTTCTGACTGCTACCTATGTAATTAATAGAGTACCTTCTCGTGTCCGAAAATTCCAAACTCCAATAGATTGTCTATACAAGTCATACCCTCAATCTCGGGTTCCCTCTTCATTAGAGCTAAAAGTATTTGGTTGTGTTGCCTTTGTTCACAACCTTGATCCACATCGGGGAAAATTCGATCCTCGAGCTCATAAGTGCTTTTTTTTGGGATATTCGGCAACTCAAAAAGGGTATAAATGTTATTCAGTCGAGAAAAGAAAATATTTTGTGCCTAGGGATGTTACATTCTTTGAAAACCAATTCTTTTTTACCAAAAATTCCCTTTAGGGAGAGTGTTGGAAGACAATTTTTGGGAAAACTCAAAACCAACTTCTATCTCAACCTCAGATGATGCAAATGGTGTGTGGGAATTATTTTGGGATTTTGCTCCTTCCGAAAACCAGAGTCTTATCCCTTCCAATCCACCTGAAAATGTTCAAAAATCAGGAAATCAAGAGGAAAATCCAGCCAATATTCCTGAAATCAACCCACAAGATAGACCCGAAATTGATCTTGAAGAGATATCCAAGAAGCTACGAAGCATGAATGGAGGCAAGCTGTTTTAGAAGAAATGAGAGCTCTCGAAAAGAACCATACTTGGGATGTGGTGAGAAGACCAAGAGAGAAGGCTCCGGTTGGATGTAAGTGGGTCTTCATAGTCAAATATAAGGCTGATGGGTCTATAGAAAAATACAAAGCTCGTTTGGTGGCTAAGGGCTATACTCAGACATATAGAATAGATTATCAAGAAACCTTTGCTCCAGTTGCCAAGATCAACACAGTTCGAGTTCTGTTATCCATCACTGCTAATTTAGATTGGCCGCTGCAACAACTTAACGTAAAAAATGCTTTCCTCAATGGGGACTTGGAGGAAGAAGTCTATATGGAGATGCCACCAGGATTTGAGGACAAGGGTAATCGAGTCTGCAAGCTAAGAAAATCCCTGTATGGACTAAAACAATCACCACAAGCTTGGTTTGATCGGTTCACTAAGGTGGTTAGGGAACAGGGATATAAGCAAGCCAGAGGAGATCACACATTGTTCTATCAGCACAGGGATGCTAAGACTACTATTCTCATTGTTTATGTTGATGATATTATATTGACTGGAGATGAACTTGAAGAAGGGGAGAGACTAAAGAGGAAACTGGTGAAAGAATTTGAAATCAAAGATTTGAGAAGTCTCAGATACTTCCTTGGAATGGAGATTGCCAGAAATAAATGTGGGATATCTCTCTCACAAAGTTAGTATGTGTTGGATCTTCTAAAAGAAACAGGAATGATGGGTTGCAAACCTGCAGAAACTCCTGTGGAGCCAAATTGCAAGAAGGGAACAGGAGACAGTGATCCTGTAGACAAGGGTAGATTTCAGCGACTGGTTGGGAGACTAATTTATCTGTCGCATACAAGACCTGACATAGCTTTCGCTGTTAGTAGAGTTAGCCAATATATGCATGCCCCCACCGAAGGACATTTGGAAGCAGTATTTCGCATCCTAAGATACTTGAAAGGAACACCTGGACGAGGTTTGTTCTTTAAAAAGGGGGATGAGAGAGGAGTCGAGGTATACACAGATGCCGATTGAGCAGGAGCCACTGATGATAGGAGATCTACTTCAGGGTATTGTACCCTTGTTTGGGGAAATCTTGTTACATGGAGAAGTAAGAAGCAATCAGTTGTCTCAAGGAGCAGTGCAGAAGCTGAACTGAGATCTATGGCTAAGAATGTTGTTGGATGAACTCAAGATTAGAGTTACACTTCCATTGCGTGTTTATTGTGATAACAAGGCAGCCATAAATATTTCACATAATCCTGTACATCATGACAGGACTAAACACGTGGAAGTGGATCGACATTTTATCAAGGAAAAGATTGAAGAAGGAACAGTTGTTATGTCATATGTTCCCACAACCGAGCAAGCTGCCGATATTTTGACCAAGGGATTGTCTAGACCCTTGTTTGAAAAACTAGTAGACAAGTTGGGCATGTACAACTTATACAGCCCAACTTGAGGGGGAGTGTGGACGAATATAGACAAATCAGGAACTATTTATGGTAACTTCTTAGGTTAAGGGAATATGCTAGGTTTATACCTATTGTATTAGGAAATGATTATTCTCTTTTATTTCTTTCCTTTTTTATGCTCTGTTTCTGTGCCTTTATATGGCCGGCTGTACCTCATTCTATGAATAAGAAAGAATAAGAAATAAAGCAGTGCTTTTCCTTGTTCTCTGTTTTCTTCCCGTGTGTGTTCACAGGCCCTTTATTCCATTCCTTCAAAATTGCGGGCGGAAAACGCTTTACTTTTTTAAGGTAGGCCTTTTATTCCATTCATTCGGAATGGCGGGCCGAAAGCGCTTTACTTTTTTGTAGGCCATTTATTCCATTCTTTCGGAATGCCGGACCGTTAGTAGAGGGAAGGTCGTCCCTTTATTTCATTCTTTCGGAATGGCAGGACGAGGATGGTAAGGTCGTCCCTTTACTTCATTCCTTCAGAATGACGGGACGAAGGGAAACGTTTTTTCGCACTCACGAGGGTCATTATGAATTTCTGGTTATGCCCTTCGGTCTGACAAACGCACCTGCTACCTTCCAATCATTAATGAACGAGGTGTTTAGACCACACTTGCGCAAATTCATCTTAGTTTTCTTCGACGATATTCTGGTCTACAGTAAGGATTAGGATTCCCATTTACAACACCTGCGCAGTGTTTTTGGTTTACTACAACAACACTAGCTGGTTGCCAACAAGAAGAAGTGTGTTTTTGGGCAGCGACGGGTGGAGTATTTGGGCCATATCATCACCGACACTGGCGTACAAGCTGATCTTGCAAAAATCGCTGCCATGGTTGATTGGCCTATTCCAAAGATCGTTCGAGATTTACGCGGTTTCTTAGGGCTTACAGGTTACTATAGACTTTTTGTGCAGGAATATGGTAAAGTGGCCGAACCCTTAACATGCTTACTTAAGATAGTTTTTTGTGGACTACTGAGGCACTAGGGGCCTTTGAAGAGCTCAAACGTAAGATGGTGACCATACCGGTCCTAGCCTTGCCGGATTTTACCAAAACCTTTGTCATTGAGACTGATGCTTCAGGTCGCTGCCTTGGCGCTATTTTGGTGCAGGATAACAGACCTATAGCGTTCCTCAGCCAATCACTTTTTGAGAGAGGTCGTTCGAAGTCTGTCCATGAACGCGAGCTTATGACAATTGTATTGGCTACAAAGAAATGGCGGCATTATATTCTAGGAAGGCATTTCGTTGTGCGGACAAATCACCGGAGCTTGCGATTTCTTTTGGACTAGCAAGTCATGAATGAAGACCAACAGCGATGGATTTGTAAGCTCATTGGATTGGATTTTGAGATCCAATATAAGCCGGGTCATGAAAATAGAGTCACCGATGCTTTGTCCAGGAAAGCCGAGGAGCCTTTCTTGCAGGCTTTTTCAGTCATGCACACGCAGGAGTTGGAGAATATTGAGGAAGAGGTGAACAAGGATGATAACTTGAGGATGATAGTTCAGGGTCTTTTGTTGGATTCGCAGTTCAAAGCCGGTTACCAACTTAAAGGTGGTCGGCTCTATTACAAAAACAGATTGGTTTTGCCTCCGCATTCGGTGTTAATTCCGAAGTTTTTCAGAGAGTTTCATTCTTCAGCCATGGGAGTCATTCTGGGTTTTTTAGGACTTATAAGCGGTTGGCGGCTGTCTTGTTTTGGGAAGGGATGAAGCGTGATATTCAGTGTTTGGTTGCTGAGTGCGAGGTTTGCCAGCGTGTGAAATATGATGCTTTTAAGCCCGCTGGTTTACTACAGTCCTTGTCAATTCCTGAGCAGGTTTGGGACGATATTTCTATGGATTTTATTGGGGGTTTGCTTAGAGCGTTGGGGCGTGACACGATTTTGGTCGTGTGGACCACCTAACCAAGTACGTTCATTTTTTTCCGTTGTCACATCCTTTTACTGCCCGGGAAGTGGCAGAGGTCTTTGTGAAGGAGGTCGTCCGTTTGCATGGCTTTCCTCGCTCGATAGTTTCTGATAGAGACAGGGTGTTTATCAGTAACTTTTGGAAGGAGTTGTTTCAGTTGGCTGGTACTAAGCTACACATGAGTTCCGCTTACCATCCTCAAACGGATGGCCAGACCGAAGTTGTTAACCGTAGCTTAGAGGATTACTTGAAATGCTTTTGTGGCAACAAGCCGCGGCAGTGGCCTAATTGGTTGGGGTCAGTTGAGTATCGGTTCAAGGCTTTGTATCGTCGCGAGGCTCCTATAGTGCTACGTTGGGAGGACATTGGTTCAGTGGTGGAGGCTGTTAACCAGTAGCTTCGTAATTGGAATGATATTCTCCGAGAGCTTAAGGAGCGTTTAATTGCTGCCGAGCACAAGATGAAGTTGTATGCCGATAAGAAGCACCGAGAGGTCCATTTTCAGCCTGGTGATTGGGTTTATTTGAAATTACAACCTTATCATCTGAGGTCGTTGGCTCGTCGCCATAATGAGAAGCTTAGTCCTCATTTTTATGGGCCTTTTCCGATCATGGAGCGGATAGGGGAAGTTGCTTATCGTCTTCAGCTTCCGTCATTTGCGCGGATTCATGACGTTTTTCATGTGTCTCAGCTTCGGAAAGTTTTACTTCCTTCTACCTCGGTACAACAACTGCCAGCGGCTTTAACAGAGGATATGGAGCTCGCAGTCGACCCTGTTGAGTTGCTACGGTCTCGAAAACTTTTGGATGGCTCGGTAGAGGTTCTTGTAAAGTGAAAGGACCTTGCTGATTGTGATAGCACTTAGGGGAATCCTGGGAGTTGTTAGCTTCTCAGTTTCCTCACTTAAACCTTGAGGACAAGGTTTTACTGAATGGGGGGTGGGTGGTGATACGAACTAGGAGCTGCTGGTCTATAGTAGAATAAAGAAACGTCAGTGATTAGTTGCTGACGTGGATATGGTTTGTTGAAGAATCTTGTTGAGGAAGCATCTTTAGGATAACTGAAGTGGGTTAGTTGTTAGTAAGGGAGCCTATAAATAAGAGAGGAATCTTTAGGATAACTGAATTGGGTTAGTTGTTAGTAAGGGAGCCTATAAATAAGAGAGGAAGGCTGAGAAGTTAGTTAGAGAATTCTGTAGAAATTGAGTGTAGGAGAGTTGGTGGTCTCTCGAATATCACCTGTGTAAAGTGTTCGTTGTTGTTTGAATAAACTTCATTCTTTCATCCTCTTCTTTACTAATATGCTGAGGTTTCCATCATAGGATAATTTTAATTTCATCCTCTTCTTTACTAATTTGCTGAGGTTTCCATCATAGGATAATATTAATTTGGAAAACAAACATACTGCAGTTGTGACTCATAACTCAAATGGTAAGAAATAAGCTTTTTGTTTGCTATCATCTTAAGCCCAACTCTAAATTTTTTTGTTTTACTTGACAATTTCTTTGGTTTTGAACAGATTCCTACCAATAAACCACAATTTTCTATGCGTCCCTTACTTCTGTTGCCAACGGCATCCATTGAAGCTTAGCCGGGGCTTTGATACGACTTGACGTAGTGGGCTAAAAAAATACTCTAACAATTCTGAAATAGATATTGATAATGAAAAACTCCACTAAATCAGCAAAATAGAACCTTTCAGAGAATGTCTCTAAGGTTCAGGGGGCGCAGGTGATAATAATCTTTAATTTTAGAACTAGGGACCAAAACTGTAGGGGAGAAAAATCAAATTTCAAAGACGAATCAGCTAAAAAAATTAAGCCCCAACCAATATATGCATGAAGTATTCATTTCTCAGCTAGTTACCACTCATGTTATGGCAGTGTAGAGCTAAAACATATACCTTATAGTATCCATAACACCCCCAATATATGCCTGCAAGTATTCAATCCTCGCCCAGTCTACCAATGTCAAATTACGCCTAGTTCTTTGACCTGTTGAGCAAATTGCAACAATTAGAACATATAACCCTTCACATGCTTCAGACCCATCTAACGAAGACAACAACACTTGGATTAGATTTTTCAACTAAATATAATACGACATACATTTGTAGTAATCCAAAACCAAGGGTTTATTGTTATATAAGATACTAATAAGAGCTTAACAGATTTGGGAACAAAACAAAGAAAATATCGAAAGAAAGAAGAAGAAATCAACTCGAGAACTTTATCAATGACAACACATGTACACCAATACGCGGATCTTCGAAGGTCCGCTTCCTCCCCGTACTTGGAATGATTCCAAGATTTGTACAGCAAACTGATTATCCCAACCATCCTTTTCTGTTTCTCTCCCCCTTTTATACATTCCCTTATTCATTAACTACTAGCAACCTTCCTTAGTAAGCTACTAATACTAACAAACTTTCACAGTAAGCTACAGACAGCCTCCCCAAACCAAGACCCCCTTCCTAAGCCCGTTTATTCTTCCTAATATACACTTGCCTGAGTAAGTGCTTATCAATTCCACTCCCCTCAAAAAAGTCACCTTGTCCTCAAGGTGGAAAGCCGGATATTGGCGCTGAATAACCTCAAACAGCTCCCACGAATACTCAAAGTCAGGAAGATGGCGTCATTTGATCAAAACCTCCAAAGAACCATTGACGGGGGAGAAACGTGTATCCAGGACCTGGTCCGGTTCAACCTGCAATGTCAAATCCTCAGACAAGATGGGAGGTAAAGATTGAGGAATATCCACAGAACCAAGAGCCTTCTTCAAATGGGAAACATGAAAAACAAGGTGAACCCGAGCAAGGGAAGGAAGTTGTAGCCAGTACACTACTGGGCCGACGCGAGCAAGGATCTGAAACAGCCCGTAATAGCGAGGCGCAAGCTTTTCATTCACAACACACGCCAGCACTCGATATCGATACGGCTGGAGTTTCAGATAAACCATGTCTCCCACCTCGAATGTCATAGAGCGGCACTTCTTGTTGGCATGGTCCCGCATAGACTGTTGAGCGCGGCCCAAATGGTCTTTCAATTTAGCCAAAAGTGCATCTCGATCGCATAGCTGCCGCTCCAATTCCAATGTAGCCGTGGAACCGGCCTCATAAGGAACCAACCGCGGAGGATCTCGACCATAGAGAGCTTTCAAAGGCGTCATGGCAGCCGAAACATGAAAGCTCAAATTGTACCAATATTCCGCCCACGAAAGGTGTGTAAACCACTGCCGAGGTTGACCGGAAACAAAACAACGCAAGTAGGCCTCCAAACAGCGGTTGACGACCTCCGTTTGCCCATTCGTTTGTGGGCGATATGCCATACTCCTACACAAAGTGGTGCCCTGTAATCGGAAAAGTTCCTTCCAAAAGTGCCTCATAAAAACCTTGTCTCGATCGGAAATTATACTCCGTAGAAAACCATTAAGGTGCACTATGTCTCAGACAAAAGAAGCACCCACTATGTTGGCTGAAAACGGGTGTTTGAGGCCAATGAAGTGACCATACTTGATGAGACAGTCAACGACAACCAAGATTGAGTTATAGCTGGCGGATTTAGGTAAGCCCTCAATGAAATCCATGGAAATGTCGTTCCATACTCGATGAGGTATGGGTAGAGGCTGCAACAAACCCGCAGGTGACAAAGTTGACGACTTATGTTGCTGGCAGATGACACAAGCAGCCACAAAAAACTCGACATCCTTCCGCATACCTTTCCAATAAAACTCCATTACCAACCGCTTGTAAGTCTTGAAGACCCCCGAATGGCCGCCAATCTTACTACTATGGAACTCACGCAACAAGATTGGAATAAGTGGGGTTTGTAGAGGAACGGCCAACCGGCCTTTGTATAGTAAGTGCCCCCTTTGAAGAGAGAACCCCTTCAAAGAAGGTGTTCCGCCCAGTACCCCACCCACGATTTTGTTGACCCCCAGACCCGCCTTGCCCTGCCGCTGCAACTCCTCAATATCGAGCACCATTGGAGTGGTCATGACCATTAAAGCAAGACCCATTTGCTGCCTCGAAAGGGCATCTGCCACCTTATTTTCCGTACCCGGCTTGTATTGAATCTCAAAATCATAGCCAAGCAATTTGCATACCCATCTCTGATGCTCCACGCTCACCAAGCGTTGTTCCAATAGAAACTTCAAACTTTTCTGATCGGTGCGCACCACAAAACGTCTTCCCAACAAATAAGGTCGCCACTTCTGAATGGCTAACACAATGGCCATTAATTCCCACTCATAGACCGATTTGGCTCGAGCGCGCGCCGAAAGAACTTGGCTAAAATAAGCGATGGGGCACTGCTGTTGCATCAAAACCGCTCCTATACCAAACCCCGAAGTGTTAGATTCTCCGCTCTTATGCCAAACCTCGAAGCGTCAGATTCTACCACAAAAGGTTGAGAAAAATCTGCCAAGGCCAGCACGGGAATCTCAATCATAGCCCTTTTTAAGTGCTGAAAAGCATCCTCAGCCTCAGAATTCCATTGAAAGGCGTCCTTCTTAAGTTGTTGCGTCAATGGCCATAAAATGCATCCATACCCTTCAACAAAACGGCGGTAATAACCTGTGAGGCCCAGGAATCCCCGTAATTCCTTGATGGACTGCAGAATAGGCCAATCCAACATAGCCTATACCTTGCTGGAATCCGCTGAGACACCATCCTTAGAGATAATATGCCCCAAGTACTCCAATTCGTGCGAAGAGACATTTTTTTTATTGACATACAATTGGTTGGCTTCCAAGACCGAAAGAACTCTGTCCATATGCTCCAAATGGTCCTCCCAAGAACGGCTGTAAATCAAAATGTCATCAAAGAATACTAGCACAAAGTGACGTAAGAACGGCTTTAATACCTGATTCATCAAAGACTGAAATGTAGCCGGTGCATTTGTCAATCCAAAAGGCATAACGAGGAACTCATAGTGACCCTCGGGTGATTGAAAAGCAGTCATAGGGACGTCCTCGTCACACATGCGGATTTGATGATACCCTGATTTCAAATCTAGTGTGGTGAAAATGGTGGCCCCGCACAACTCATCTAACAACTCCTCAATCACCGGAATTGGAAATATATCCGGAACTGTGGCTTTGTTTATCGCTCGATAATCCACACAGAATCTCCAACTACCATCCTTCTTCTTGACAAGCAAAACTGGACTGGAGAAAGGACTCGTACTCGGTTGTATAATTCTGGCCGCCAACATTTCTCTTACTAACTTTTCTATTTCATTTTTTTTGAAAGTGAGGGTATCGGTAAGGCCGGACACTAATCGGACTGGTGCCATCCTCAAGAATAATGCGGTGGTCTTTCACTCTGTGAGGCGGTAAACCGGCTGGCATGTCAAGAACAGTGGCATGTTTCTGCAACAATAATCGGAGCTGCTCATTGCATTGCTCTACCTTGCCGTGGCCCTGCTCTACCCTCAAATGACTCAGCTCCAAGTAAATGCCCCGAACCCTCATGACGAATTGTGCGCATCATGGCCTTGAGGGAAACCAATGATCTCATAAGACTAGCATCCCCCTTCAACGTGATTCGCTGTGAATCCCGCTGCTTGAGGTCGCCAACCCCGAGACCCTCCCATCTCCCTCCGTAACAACATATTTTTCTCTTCAATTCGCTGCACGATATCCATGATTTCGGAGAGTCCCTCTGGCTTAAGAAAGCGCAATTCAGCCCGGATATCAGCCATCAATCCGTTCACAAAAATGCCTTCAAGGATATCCTCCGGCACTTCTCGTAAAGGGGCAGCCGATACCTCAAAATTCCGGCGGTATTCAGCCACTGTACTTGTTTGCCTAAGCGCCAAAAACCGCTCACACAAATTCCCCTCTTGAGAAGAACGAAAACGTTGTAGGAGAATCACCTTGAAGTCAATCCAAGTAACGAAAGGTCGCCGCTGATTCTGCCATTGAAACCACGATAGCTCATCTCTTTCTAGGGCAATACCGGCGGTAATTAATTTTTCCCTCTCCAAGAACCTAATGATGGAGAAAAATTGGTCCATTCTAAATAACCAGCCATCAGGATCAATCCCACTGAACAGCGGGTAATCCAATTGCTTCCGCCGAACTGGTGACAACTCCTCACCTCCCCATAGCTCTCCATAGTTACCGACGAAGTCCAAGGGTTCCTCTACCTCATTTTCTTCCCAACGACGTCTTCCCTCATAACGGCCATTAACCCTCGGCCTAGGTCCTCCATTAACCGTACGATCCTCCATTAACCGTACGAGGTCCTCTTCCTCCTCCACCATTTCGGCCATCACGCAAGTCCCGACCGTCCTCGAAAGTCCCACCCACTCGGGAATCGCCGCGCCGTCCTTCGCGAAGGCCCCTTTCCCCATCGCCGGCCTCGCCGCCCCTAGGTCGGCCATTCCGGCCATCGCGGTTGCAATCGGAACAATTTCCGTTCGCGATTCGTACCCTAGTGCGTACGATTTCTTCCCCGGCCAGACTTTCCCGGCCATCCACACCCCGGCATTTTCCCCGCTCCCCTTCTCCGGAAACCCTAGGTTCGGCCAACTCTCCCAGATCGCGGCCGTCCTCCTCCACCAGACTCGCGACATCGCGAGTTAAACCTTGGCCCAACCCTGCCTCTTCTTCCCAAACCCTCGCGGTGCCTGAACGAGAACCTTCCGCCGGCCGATTCACCGCAGCCAGCAGTCGCATCTGCTCCTCCAACAGCCGGCGCAGATCTGACACATTCTGGTTCATTTCAGCCATGCTACGGCTCATTTCAGCCCTGCTATGGTTCATTTCAGCCCTTACCTCACCAATTTCTTTTTCCACCGAAGCCTTGACTTGTTGAATCTCCTTCTCCACCGCCTCAAATTTCTCCTCAGTTTTCCTAGCTGCCATAATCACCCAGAAATGATGCTTTGATACCAAAATGATAAGAGCTGAAATTTGGGAACAAAACCAAGAAAAGATCGAAAGAAAGAAGAAATCAACTCGAGAACTTTATTAATGACAGCACATGTACACCGATACACGGATCTTCGAGGGTCCGCCTCCTCCCTGTACTTAGAATGATTCCAAGATTTGAACAACAAATTGATTATCCCAACCGTCCTTTTTTGTTTCTCTCCCCCTTTTATACATTCCCTTATTCATTAACTACTAGCAATCTTCCTTAAGCTACTAATACTAACAAACTTTCACAGTAAGCTATAGACAGCCTCCCCAAACCAGAACCCCCTTCCTAAGCCCGTTTATTCTTCCTAATATACACTTGCCTAAGTAAGGGCTTATCATATACTTATTATGTTATGCACTACCATAAATTAGTGATCTTCGATTGACTGATTTTAATAACCGTGATCTGTAGTCTGACTTTAGAACTAACGGACTATTACACAAGGATCCACACAATTTGAGATCAATTTCTAAATAGCTTTCTGTTCAAGATTTCTTGTGGTGTTCGTCCATTGATTTTTTGAAAGATAATCTGAAAGTAATTTCGTAATGAGAGAGAACTAGAGAGACTACCATTTTCATGGATATAAATAGGAGGATTGTTATAATGTTGCTTTATATCCTGCAGAACACCAGCCAATCCCCAAGGTGCACTTGGATACTGCATCAAACTAGATAATCAACGGCACATTAAAGAAATCTGATACATATACCAACAAAAAAATTTATATTCGAACTTTTACCTCATATGTTGATGTGTCATTTAGTACATCTGCAAGAAAAAAAAAATACTCCAATAAGTCGATTAAATTGAAAACCCTGTTGAAATTAAACTTTATTTGAATCACAACTGACTGATTCACTAAGATGGAGAGTATTGATTGACTGAAATCCTAAGGGCAACTATTAGATGCAATTATAGCTGTGTGAAGAGAACAACACTGACTTGTAAGCTCAATGTAGGCAAGATCTGTTTATAAAGCCCATCTGATGCTGAAAAAAGAGACGCTTAAGAAGTGCAACTAGTTTACCGTTAAATGTTTATATAATATCTGTTGCAAATTGTTCTGGGGTCCAAGCAGAACATTAATATATGTGTGTGTGTGTATATATATATATATGCTGAAATTTTATTGATTTTTTATGAGCGAAGTACAAGAGTTTCCAATGGATTGTGGGTGAAAGGATTTAAGTGGGAAACCCAATCCCCAAAGAAAGATCAATTTATTTGTTACAAATTTTATTGTTCCATGTTTCTCTCCAACACTTTAGGTGATTAGATTCGAACTACATCCACAGCAGCCAAGAACATTCCTCCTCTCTTCAAGGTGAGTCAATAACATAAATCGTTAAGTTATTTATTTATTATAACTTTTTTAATCACTTATATCATTGTTCTGTGTTTATTTGTTGGATGCCTGGTATTTTTCTTTTTTCCTCTTTTTGTGGTTACTAGTAATAACTAATGGTAAGAGAAGGTGTGAACACACACGGGAAGAAAACAGAGAATAGGGAAAAGCACTGCTTTATTTCATATTCTTTCTTATTCATAGAATGAGGTACAGCCGGCCATATAAAGGCACAAAAACAGAGCATAAAAAAGGAAAGAAATAAAAGAGAATAATCCTTTCCTAATACAATAGGTATAAACCTAGCATATTCCCTTAACCTAAGAAGTTACCATAAATAGTTCTTAATTTGTCTGGATTCGTCCACACTCCCCCTCAAGTTGGGCTGTATAAGTTGTAAATGCCCAACTTGTCTACTAGTTTTTCAAACAAGGGTCTAGACAATCCCTTGGTCAAAATATCGGCAGCTTGCTCGGTTGTAGGCACATATGACATAACAACTGTTCCTTCTTCAATCTTCTCCTTGATAAAATGTCGATCCACTTCCACGTGTTTAGTCTTGTCATGATGTACAGGATTATGTGAAATATTTATGGCTGCCTTGTTATCACAATAAACACACAATGGAAGTGTACCTCTAATCTTGAGTTCATCCAACAACATTCTTAGCCATAGAACCTCACAAATTCCATGAGCCACAGATCTCAGTTCAGCTTCTGTACTGCTCCTTGAGACAACTGATTGCTTCTTACTTCTCCATGTAACAAGATTTACCCAAACAAGGGTACAATACCCTGAAGTAGATCTCCTATCATCAGTGGCTCCTGCCCAATCGGCATCTGTGTATACCTCGACTCCACTCTCATCCCCCTTTTTAAAGAACAAACCTCGTACAGGTGTTCCTTTCAAGTATCTTAGGATGCGAAATACTGCTTCCAAATGTCCTTCGGTGGGGGCATGCATATATTGGCAAACTCTACTAACAGTGAAAGCTATGTCAGGTCTTGTATGCGGCAGATAAATTAGTCTCCCAACCAGTCGCTGAAATCTACCCTTGTCTACAGGATCACTGTCTCCTGTTCCCTTCTTGCAATTTGGCTCCACATGAGTTTCTGCAGGTTTGCAACCCATCATTAATGTTTCTTTTAGAAGATCCAACACATACTTCCTTTGTGAGACAGATATTCTACATTTATTTCTGGCAATCTCCATTCCAAGGAAGTACCTGAGACTTCCCAAATCTTTGATTTCAAATTCTTTTACCAGTTTCCTCTTTAGTCTCTCCCCTTCTTCAAGATCATCTTCAGTCAATATAATATCATCAACATAAACAATGAGAATAGTAGTCTTACCATCCCTGTGCTAATAGAACAAAGTGTGATCTCCTCTGGCTTGCTTATATCCCTGTTCCCTAACCACCTTAGTGAACCGGTCAAACCAAGCTCGTGGTGATTGTTTTAGTCCATACAGGGATTTTCTTAGCTTGCAGACTCGATTACCCTTGTCCTCAAATCCTGGTGGCATCTCCATATAGACTTCTTCCTCCAAGTCCCCATTGAAGAAAGCATTTTTTACGTCAACTTGTTGCAGCGGCCAATCTAAATTAGCAGCGATGGATAACAGAACTCGAACTGTGTTGATCTTGGCAACTGGAGCAAAGGTTTCTTGATAATCTATCCCATATGTCTGAGTATAGCCCTTAGCCACCAAACGAGCTTTGTATTTTTCTATAGACCCATCAGCCTTATATTTGACTGTGAAGACCCCCTTACATCCAACCGGAGCCTACTCTCTTGGTCTTCTCACCACATCCCAAGTATGGTTCTTTTCGAGAGCTCTCATTTCTTCTAAAACAACTTGCCTCCACTCATGCTTCTTCATAGCTTCTTGGATATCTTTTGGAATCTCCACATTGGCCAAGTTAGCTATAAAAGTCTTCATAGAGTTGTCAGATGATCATAACCAACATAGTGGGCCATTGGATGTTTAGTACAGGATCTTACTCCTTTCCTCAATGCAACTGGGATCCCTAAGTCATCAATCTCCACTTCAAGACCAGTCATTGGTTCCGATTCTTGGTGGTGAGGAACTTCCTGGCTTTCTACACTTTTTGGATTCTTCTTGCGTACATTATTTAGATCAAAAAATTGCAAGCCACTCTCTTTATGTTTATTATGTTCCAGCACTATAGATACCAGATTTTTTGGTTCATGAGGAGACTGATTTGAAGGAATGGATTGGGTAAGGGTTGGTGGAGCTGATTCGGGATCAGTTTCAGGGCTATCTTGGGAACACTTTTCAAGATCAATTTCGGGTCTATCTTGTGGGTTGATTTCAGGAATATTGGCTGGAGTTTCCTCTTGATTTCCTGATTTTTGAACATTTTCAGGCGGATTGGAAGGGATAAGACTCTGGTTTTCGGAAGGAGCAAAATCCCAAAAGAATTCCCACACACCATTTGCATCATCTGAGGTTGAGATGGAAGTTGGTTTTGATTTTTCCCAAAAATTGTCTTCCCACACTCTCTCCCCCTAAAGGGAATTTTTGGTAAAAAAGAATTAGTTTTCAAAGAATGTCACATCCCTAGACACAAAATATTTTCTTTTCTTCACTGAATAACATCTATACCCTTTTTGAGTTGCCGAATATCCCAAAAAAATGCACTTATGAGCTCTAGGATCGAATTTGTCCCAATGTGGATCAAGGTTGTGAACAAAGGCAACACAACCAAACACTTTTAGCTCTAACGAACAGGGAACCCGAGACTAAGGGTATGACTTGTATAGACAATCTATTGGAGTTTGGAATTTTAGGACACAAGAAGGTACTCTATTAATCACATAGGTAGCAGTCAGAACTGCATCTCCCCAAAAAATTTTTGGTAAGTTGGCTGTAAACAACAAGGAACGGGCTACTTCTAAGATGTGACGATTTTTCCACTCAGAGACCCCATTTTGTTGAGGTGTGCTAACACAAGAACTTTGATGGATTATCCCACTATAAGTGACAAATTCCCCCAGGGTGTTGTTAAAAAATTCAGTCCCATTATCTGTTCTTAGGAATTTGATATTTTCATCAAATTGTATTTTAACCATGGTATAGAATTGTCTGAAAATATCCCTGACCTCATATTTTTCTTTTAAAAGGTAAACCCAACAAACACGTGTATGATCATCAGTAACGGTAATGAACCATTTTTTATTTGTAGTACTTGAGATGCGGGAAGGTCCCCAAATATCACTATGAATAAGAACAAATGATTTAGATGCACGATATGATAATGGAGGAAAGAAGACACGGGTATGTTTAGCTAATTGGCAAATCTCACATTGAAACTTATCAGTATTCTTGAACAAGGATGGAAACAAGAATTTCAAATAAGGAAAACTAGGATGTCCTAACCTATAGTGCAATAACATAATTTTTTGAATTCTTGAAAGAGAGGTGCTTGCAACTACTTGAGCTTGCCCATGAACACTTGAATCAACCTCAAAGTAGTATAGGCCATTCCGTTTCTTAGCATTGCCAATCCTCTTCCCCGATGATCGGTCTTGAAAAATACAAGTAGATGGAGAAAAAATCACTTCACAATCCATACCTTTTGTTAATTTGCTTATTCACAAAAGATTAAAACTAAAATTAGGCACATGAAAGACTTCTTTTAGAACAACATTATCTCCAATTTTTACAACCCCAATACCGGCCACAACTGAAGAAGTACCATCTGTGATCTGCACCTTGTGATTCCCCGGACTAGGAACATATGATGTGAATAATTTTCCACACCCAGTCATATGATCCGTTACTCCAGAATCAATAATCCAAGGTTCTCCTTTCTCGGCCAGCCCACAAAAAACAGTGACAGTTTTACCTTTCTGAGACATAAGGGACATCGAAGAGGATTGTACTATCATTTATTTCAATTGTTCCATCTGCTCCTTGGTAAATGCCGCAGCTCCCATGGCTGATTCAGTGTTCTCTTGTTTCTCCATTGAGGCCTGAAATCCTTTTCCTTCACGCCCATGAGCTCGATTAGAGGTCCAATTTGCTGGTTTTCCATGTATCTTCCAGCAATTTTCCCTGGTGTGATAGGGCTTTTTGCAATGATCACACCATTTCCTGTTTGGTTTCCCTTCTCCCTGACCTTGACTCTCCAGTCCACGGACCACTAAGGCAGAATTTTCCACGTTCAACGTAGTGGTTCCTAACATGACTCTCCTCCTTGATTCTTCTCTCCGGACATCAGCAAAAATCTCCTATATTTGAGGAAGTGGTCTCATTCCAAGTAGGCGACCACAGACTTCATCCAAATCCTTATTCAGTCTGGCCAAGAAGTCATACACATGATCTCGTTCCACCAATTTCCTATAAAAGACCGAGTCTTCAAGATCCTCCCAAGACGAGGAAGAAAACAGATCCAATTCCTGCCACAATTTTGTGACGTCATGATAATATCCCGTTACATCACTCTCCCCCTGTTTTAGGGTTCGGATCTTGTTCCTCAACTCAAACATTTGTGATGTGTTCTCCAGATCCGAATAGGCCATTGTGACTGCATCCCAAATCTTTTTGGCCGTGGGAAAGAAAATGTAAGTATCAGCAATGTTATCCTCCATAGAATGGATTAACCAAGCCATCACCATTGAATTTTGCGCCTCCCAATTTGCATAAGAAGATTCCTTCGGATCTGGTGTTGGAATTGAGCCATCTAAATAACCGAGCCTTCCCTTTCCTCGAATCACCATTAGGACTGAACGTGACCACTTGAGAAAATTCTTCCCATTCAGTTTCGGTGTTGTGATCTGCAGGGAGGCATGATTGAGGCTCTCGGGGACAGCAGTGGGAGCAATTGTGGAGGTTGTATTAGGGCTGCTCGTGGCAACCTCAGAAACATCACCTCCGCTTGCTCTAGTCAAGGCTGTTCTATACATTGTTTTCTTCAACCGATGGCTCTGATACCATGTGAACACACACGGGAAGAAAACAGAGAACAGAGAAAAGCACTGCTTTATTTCTTATTCTTTCTTATTCATAGAATGAGGTACAGCCGGCCATATAAAGGCACAGAAACAGAGCATAAAAAAGGAAAGAAATAAAAGATAATAATCCTTTCCTAATACAATAGGTATAAACCTAGCATATTCCCTTAACCTAAAAAGTTACCATAAATATTAAAGCCGTTCTTACGTCACTTTGTGCTGGTATTCTTTGATGACATTTTGATTTACAGCCGTTCTTGGGAGGACCATTTGGAGCATATGGACAGAGTTCTTTCGGCCTTGGAAGCCAACCAATTGTATGTCAATCAAAAAAAGTCTCTTCCCACCAATTGGAGTACTTGGGGCATATTGTCTCTAAGGATGGTGTCTCAGCGGATTCCAGCAAGGTACAGGCTATGTTGGATTGGCCTACTCTGCAGTCCATCAAGGAATTACGAGGACTCCTAGGCCTCACAAGTTATTACCGCCGTTTTGTTGAAGGGTATGGACACATTTCATGGCCATTGACGCAACAACTTAAGAAGGACGCCTTTCAATGGAATTCTGAGGCCGAGGATGCTTTTCAGCACTTAAAAAGGGCTATGACTGAGATTCCCGTGCTGGCCTTGCCAGATTTTTCTCAACCTTTTGTGGTAGAATCTGACGCTTCGAGGTTTGGCATAGGAGCGGTTTTGATGCAACAACAGCGCCCCATCGCTTATTTTACCCAAGTTCTTTCGGCGCGCGCTCGAGCCAAATCGGTCTATGAGCGGGAATTAATGGCCATTGTGTTAGCCATTCAGAAGTGGCGACCTTATTTGTTGGGAAGACGTTTTGTGGTGCACACCGATCAGAAAAGTTTGAAAGTTTCTATTGGAACAACGCTTGGTGAGTGTGGAGCATCAGAGATGGTTATGCAAATTGCTTGGCTATGATTTTGAGATTCAATACAAGCCGGGTACGGAAAATAAGGTGGTAAATGCCCTTTCGAGGCAGCAAATGGGTCTTGCTTTAATGGTCATGACCACTCCAATGGTGCTTGATATTGAGGAGTTGCAGCGGCAGGTTAAGGCGGATCTGGGGTTCAACAAAATCGTGGATGAGTTACTGGTCGGAACACCTTCTTTGAAGGGGTTCTCTCTTCAAAGGGGGCACTTACTATACAAAGGCCGGTTGGCCGTTCCCCCCCAATCCCCACTTATTCCAATCTTGTTGCGTGAGTTCCATAGTAGTAAGATTGGCGGCCATTCGGGGGTCTTCAAGACTTACAAGCGGTTGGCATTGGAGTTTTATTGGAAAGGTATGCGCAAGGATGTCAAATTTTTTGTGGCTGCTTGTGTCATCTGCCAGCAACATAAGTCGTCAACTTTGTCACCTGCAGGTTTGTTGCAACCTCTACCCATACCTCATCGAGTATGGAACGACATTTCCATGGATTTTCATTGAGGGCTTACCTAAATCCGCCAGCTATAACTCAATCTTGGTTGTCGTTGACCGTCTCAACAAGTATGGTCACTTCATTGGCCTCAAACACCCGTTTTCAGCCAACACAGTGGGTGCTTCTTTTGTCTGAGACATAGTGCGCCTTCATGGTTTTCTGCGGAGTATAATTTCCGATCGAGACAAGGTTTTTATGAGGCACTTTTGGAAGGAACTCTTCCGATTACAGGGCACCACTTTGTGTAGGCGTATGGCATACCGCCCACAAACGGATGGGCAAACGGAGGTCGTCAATCGCTGTTTGGAGGCCTCCTAGCGTTGTTTTGTTTCCAATCAACCTCAGCAGTGGTTTACACACCTTCTGTGGGCAGAATATTAGTACAATTCGAGTTTTCATGTTTCGGCTGCCATGATGCCTTTCAAAGCTCTCTATGGTCGAGATCCTCCGCAGTTGGTTCCTTATGTGGTCGGTTCCACGGCTACATCGGAATTGGAGCGGCAGCTATGCGATCGAGATGCACTTTTGGTTGAATTGAAAGACCATTTGGGCCGCGCTCAACAATCTATGCGGGACCATGCCAACAAGAAGCGCCGCTCTCTGACATTCGAGATGGGAGACATGGTTTATCTAAAACTCCAGCCGTATCGACATCGAGCGCTAGCGCGTGTAGTGAATGAAAAGCTTACGCCTCGCTATTACGGGCCATTTCATATCCTTGCTCGCGTCGGCCCAGTGGCGTACCGGCTGCAACTTCCTTCCCATGCTCGGATTCACCCTGTTGTTCATGGTTCCCGTTTGAAGAAAGCTCTTGGTTCTGTGGATATTCCTCAATCTTTACCTCCCATCTTGTCTGAGGATTTGACGTTGCAAGTTGAATCGGACCAGGTGCTGGATACACGTTTCTCCCCCACCAATGGTTCTTTGGAGGTTTTGATCAAATGGCACCATCTTCCTGACTTTGAGTCTTTGAGTGAGCTGGTTGCGGTTATTCAGCGCCAATTTCGGGCTTTCCACCTTGAGGACAAGGTGACTTTTTTGAGGTGGGGTGTAATTGCTAAGCCCTTACTCAGGCAAGTGTATATTAGGGAGAATATACGGGCTTAGGAAGGGGGTCTTGGTTTGGGGAGGCTGTCTGTAGCTTACTGTGAAAGTTTGTTAGTATTAGTAGCTTACTAAGGAAGGTTGCTAGTAGTTAATGAATAAGGGAATGTATAAAAGGGAGAGAGAAACAGAAAGAATGCATCGTTGGGATAATCAGTTTGTTGTACAAATCTTGGAATCATTCCAAGTACGGGGAGGAAGCGGACCCTTGAAGATCCGCGTATCGGTGTACATGTGCTGTCTAGTTGATTTCTTCTTCTTTCTTTCGATCCTTTCTTAGTTTTGTTCCCAAATCTGTTCAGCTCTTATCATAATAATTATTTTGACACCGAAAGGATTTACTTCCCATCATGCTCTCTACGCAGTCCTTAAACTCTTGCATCCAGTAAAAACCTTTGCCGGACTATTATGTCGTCTAACACTCTGATTTTGCATAACGTCTGCTACAAGGAACGTAAGAATGAACAGTGAATTTCTTTCTAAAGCCTCTCAGATTTCCACAGCTAAGTAACTTGTTGAGAATATCAAACAACCAAGAAGTAGCACCGAATCAAAATTCATAGACAGTTTTCTTTAACACTCTAATGAACCTCCTATCTTACTAAACTACAAAGAAGACTTAAAAGCTACTCTTAAATGATTGTTATTATTGGCCATGAATGTGGCAACTAACTATAATCATCAAAGATGATTTTTTTCCAAAAGATTCCTAGAAGTCTAGATTAGAATCAGTTTTCACAACGTGCAATAACAACATATACAACATCTTTGACTCTTTTTTTATCAAACTATCTCCTATGGAAATGCTAATTCAATCGCATATTTGGCATCAAAAAGCATGAAAATGACATTTAATATATGTTATTTTCATTTATGTTCCAATGCATAGTGTTAGTTCAAGTGCTAAATCTACTTTTTACCATAATCATTAAGTTGGAAGTTGTAAAATTTAACTTTTAATTTTAAATAGATAATGATTAAATTAAAAAAATAAACATATCAACCAATAGCAATAATGACATTGAATTGGAAAGCGATTTTCCTACTTAAATACTAAACTTTAACATTGACGTACTAATTTAGTATTGCATTTGAGATGCTCTAATTATCATGGGGTGAGTGGATTAAAACTCGTGAAAAGAAAAAGGACTGATAAATGTGATCGATGGTTTTTTTCTCTACAGTTATGTCATGTTATTCAAGTTATAAATCTTAATTATTTTGACTTCTGATGCATGCAAAGCTGTTCAAGTGAAAAAAGTACACAGTGTAGTTGTATTCCCAAGTCTGCAATAACGTCCCGTATTTTCCAACTGAAGGGTGTTGGGTCTGTTCTTACTCTTTTTCTATTAGTATTTTGGGGTGAGGGGATTATAACGTAAGAAAAGAAAAATAATGTCTTTGAAAGATATTTTGTGATTGAGCCTCGAGGTTTTTTTTTTTTTTTCCTAAGGTTATATTTTTCTATAGCTATGTCATGTTGTAGAAGTTACAAATCATATATTCTTTTGACTTTTGACACATGTAAAGCTGTTCAAGTGAAAGAGGCATACTTTCTAGTTGTATTCTCACATCTGCAACAGCATCTCTGTTTTCCCACGTAAGGGTGTTGGGTACGTTATTGACGTGCATTCCACGGTAATAATTCAGTCCTAAAAAGTCAAATGAACTCCTAACGCTTTTGGATTCTTGGACAGTGAATGCCGGAATCCGTGAGCCTGCATTCTTCTTCATTAAATCCGGGTAATCACCAAATACCAAGGGATTCAAAAACCTATAACACAAAGTGAACTCAATGAGTACTCAAAGGGAACACAAAGTGACAATCTCCATTTCCCACTACAAGAGGGGAAGAAAGGATTATGTTAATTCCAAGTAGACAAAGACCACTTCAGTAATTTTTTTTTTTTTTTTTTAAGAAAAAAGGGCCTCAGAGGGTGTAATTCCTAACTTACCATCCGATAAAAAAGTCAATTGCTCTTTTAGTAGCAATTTCATCTTCATTGCTCTGCGTTTGAGGGACAAACGAAAAAGAAAGGATATTGAATCCTATAAATCCGTGTTGCTTGTCCTGCATTGCCCAAAAATCTCTCTGAAGAGATCAACATTTATGGTATATGCTTTTCCTTAGTTGAAATTTTCTATATTCTCACAACCAGATCAAACATCATGCTTAACGAAAATTGGGCAAGTAAACCTAAGAATTTCTTGTCAAGCTTAGAGGATCAAGCAGGGAGTTAACTTTTCACATGTATAGTTGACATAATGGTTATGATATGTTGACCAAACTATTTCCATGATCCAAAATCCGTAAAGATTACCTTGTAGTTTTTCTCATATAATCTATAGGCTGATGCGTGTGCCAACAATATATGATGAGCTGCAATGTATGGCTCAGTTGAAGAGTTGCCTTTGGAGCAGTCACCAAATGGTTGTGAACATCGTTGAGGTGGTAGCTGTCCCCAGTCATAACCGGCAATTACAAACATATTGGCCTCATTTATAGTAGTCCAATGTTTAACTCTATCACCGAACTCTCTAAAGCACACATCTGCATATCTCGTGAAGTCTTTTCTGCATCCTCAAAAACATCAATCAAGCATGTGAATCGCCCGGTTTTATACTAGCGATGTGAAATTTACCAGCAAGATATAAGGAGACATACACAATCTTTCGACTGACCCATCCTCCATATTGATCTTCAAGCACTTGTGGGTGATCAAAATGGTGTAATGTAACATGTGGTTGGATTCCTGGTTGATGAGGAACATGCAAAGCCTAAGCACTATGTTTCCTTATAAAAAGGGAGGAAGTAAATGAAAAGAAACTCATATCATATGTTGGTAGTGACCATGGCTGACTAATTCATTGATAAAGTTGTTGTAATATTGTAAACCCTTTGGATTTATAGGTCCTCTTCCATCTGGAAAACATAGAATGATCAGTGTGTTAGAAGGAGAAACAGGAACATACTCGGTATTTTTTCGCTTTCTGAATAAAAGTAATAGTTTGTGCGATCATACTTGGGATAAGTCTTGACCATGATATAGAAAATCTATATGCCTCTAAACCTGTCTCGACCATGAGTTGGATGTCTTCCTGCAAGCAAGATTCTATGGACCCTTAGTTATGCATTGACCACAATCAAACTAAAACCCAAAATATATTTCAAAATTCAAACCAAATCAGTCTAGATTTTGATTAGGCCTTGGATCATGATCACATTGGGGTAACAAGAAGTTGATAAGACCAAGCCTTTGGTCAGACAGGTTTTTGTTAGAAAGGGGAAACGGGTGTAAATAGGATTGTTTGTAACAGATTAGAGGAAGTTAGAAGGGAAAGGTTAGGCGGGGGGAGAGTTAGTTACAGCAAAGTAGGAGGGAATAGGAGGAATAAATAGAGAAAGAAAGGAGGGTAGGGGGGTATCGAAGGAGAGAATTGGTGAGGAGCTTGGCGATTAAGCCAGCTGGGAGGTTGCAGTCTCTCGAAGAACTGCGGTTGTGTACTTTTGTCTATAATTCAATAAGAGTTCTTGATTCTTGATTCATTTCTGTTCTTTTCCTTTCTTGTTCTGTGAAAGAAACCCTAGAACCTATCAGAAGTCAAATATCAAAGCCACAGTACTTCAAAAAAAATATAAATTAATCAACCTTAATCTGTAACTTGGGAACGAAAAAGGAAACTAATAGTGATAATAATAACTGTTATAATGATTAAAAAACGAGTCGAGCATTTTGCAGAAGTACACCTTGTATTTGTGATATCCATCACATGCTACGTTTCCAGCGCCTTCAGTGTACTCTGGAAATTTAAGAAAATTCATTTAGAAACCTGTGCCGTGAACTGATTCTACTTAAACGTCATAGAGATATACCTTTCCTTATCCCTTATTGTTATTAATAATCGAAAGAAGAGTACCCAAAGATTTCCTCTCTTACAATAACATCCCTTATTAATTTGTTTTTAAAGGAACAAAGAGTATTCCAATAGAAATACAAATCTGTAACCAAAAAAATTTAAGAAAAAGAAATTGAAAGGTGAGTGACAATCCATTCAAAAAGAAAGAAAGAAGAGGAAAAAAAAAAAAAAAAAAAAAAAAAAAAACACACCAACAAGAAGGGCTTGACGCTTGCAATTAGCCCTATGGGATTTGCCTATAAAGACCCAGAAGTTCGGCCATTTGCCTCTAAAAAGTTCTGCGATTTATTTTAAATGGGTGACCAAAATCAGTCATCCGCCTAATTTTGCAGTTTTATTCACCCTACAAAATTATTTTATTTTAAAAAAAAAAACTGCACGCTAAAAAACATAATATAGACCTTTTTTTTTTTTTTTTTGAAATGATGATATACACAGCCCAACACATCACATATATCGATTAATATGAAACAAAACTAAAGGATAACTAATTCATATCAACCAACCAGCATGGGATAATAGAAGGGAAAAAAAAAAAAAAAAGGAACCCAACTAGCATGAGCAAATGTGTCAAATATGCTTGGAGTCCTTCCATCTAGGTTTGCTGCACCCTCTGTCTGCTCAGCACAAACAAAACAAAACAAAACAAAACGCAAAACACTTTTTCAAAATCCCAAATCTCAATGAATAATGAATAATAATCTTTTTTTTATTTGAATTTTCTACTAAGATTAGAAAAGCGAAAGTCATATATTGATCAAACGGGCCTGATAAGCTGAGCCGCCAGCACCAAATACAAACCCAGTTGGGAAATCATCTCTGCTAACATTTCCACAAACAATTACTCCTAGTAATCCCAAGCTCATTAGAGCAAAGAGTGAGAAACAAATTCCCCACATCTTCACTCTTTACTCCACTCCGTCAAAACTAGTTTCAGAAACTCACTCACTCCTACTAAAGCCTTACTTGTTTCCCCACTCGTGATAACGTGGGTTCCATTAAATTATTTCTTTAAAACCTTTTGAAAACTTTCATTTTGTTTTTTTCTTCGGAAAATATCTCTTGAATAGATGGGACACGTGCGACGTGCGTTCTGACCACATGTTTCTTTCCATTTCTTTCTATTTTAAATTTAAAAAACAGATGCACCGACATTCCTTTATTGTACCTAAGACACTCTCCTGGCCACATGTTTCCATTGCGCCCCCAAATCCTATCTTATTCATTCCCTCCAAGTTAGATTAAGGATATGTTCATTTACTCAAATCGTATTATTATATGTGTATTTAATATCATTTTTAAAAATAATTTTCGCATATTTTAAGAAGTAAAAAATAAAAATAAAAACAGAATAATATTTGTTTTATAAATATTTAAAAAATAAAAATGAAAACAGTCATAATGATTTTTTTTTGAAGGAATTAAAAAATAGTTAAAAAATTTTTTTACTTTTTTATTTTTATTTTTTAGTACTTATTAACAATATTATAATATATTAATTAATAAATATGATTTCACTTTTTTATTATAATCAAAACAATATCTTAAAAAACTAATTAAACTTAATATCAAAATCAGTCTCAGAATGATTCTCAAAATAATTTCATTTTTACTTTTTTATTGAAAACAAAATTATTTTAAAACTAATTTCAAACGCACCGCACCCTATAGTGTTTTCTCTCATCAAAATTCAAATTTAACTTTTTTGCTATAATGATTTTCTCTCACATACATAACTCAAGTCACAACTCAAGTTATGTAAAAAAAAAAAAAGCCCTAATTATAATATAATTAACTTTTTTTGAAATAAAAAAATTAACAAAATTCGACAAAAACATAGGAGTTTAAAATATTATCATATATAATCTACAAGAATAGTTTAATTGAATCAACGTAATGAAATTTGATGGGTTGGAACTGAGTCCTACCGGTATATGAATACTTCTCTTAATTTACTAGCTCGAGGGAGGTACCTTAGGCATATCCTGTTATTAACATTTGTTTTTCACTTCGGGATTGGTGCTTAAATTTTGGACGGGCCGCCCGTGACCATCGAAAATTTTAAATTTTTACCCGATGACCGAACCCGCCCGAGTCCGAATTTTTGGGCTGCCCGACCCAACCCGAGCAAGCCTTTGGACGGGCTTCGGGCAAGTTTTGGCTGCCCGAGCCCGATCGAGCAGCCCAAGGCCGCCCGACCAAAATTGCCATTAACGCAACGCAACCACTAGTAGAGTATAAAATGTTGATTAATGGTTCCTCTTTTGTTTATATAACTTTAATGCATCTTTCCTAAGAGTAGTTCTTGAAAAAATTTGTACATTAGGATTATGTATAATTTTAATATAACGTTACCAATTTTTTTGTTCGGTAAAACTAAGTGGCTTATCTAATGTGGCTACAATCGTGTCATTTCCATATGATCGACTTGCGGATCGTATTTTCAAGTGCTTAGACCACCGGTTTGCTAGTCAAATGATAATTGTGTTTGGCAGAGATCGGGTCCGCCTCCTTTCTTTTGAAGACACTTTTTGGAGTGTCTTCTCAAGTGTGTTGTGCCGTGAATAGTGTTACATGCTAATTTATCACCACAATATTTGCATTGAGCCATGTATTTAATGTTACCGTCATTGTCGACCTCCTCGAATGCGTTGAAGTGCTCCCAAACTGTTGAGGTGCACTTGCATTTCTTCTTGGAACTTGCAACACTTGCACTAGCACTTGCGCTTGCCTCTCCTCCACGCCTACCATCATTACGACCACGAGGTCCACGACCTCTAGTACGTCCACCACGGCTCGGATTTGTAATTTCCTCAGTAACTCTTTCTGGTGTTTGTGATTCCTGTGTTTGAAAAATATTAGGAGGAAATTGCCCTTCTTCAATGTTGAATTGGGCATCAACAGGAATATCACCACCATAACCGGAAGAATCCATTATGAAAAGTAAGAGAGATCGAGAGCGCTTTGAGAGAGATTAAGAGAGATCGAGAGAGATTTGAGAGAGATCGAGAGAGATTTGAGAGAGATTAAGAGAGATTTAAGATAGATTAAGAGAAATTAAGAGAGGATGAAAGTTTTTTGGTAAGGAAAATGGTTAGGGGAGGGGGTATTTGTAAGGAATTTTTTTGCTTGAAATAAAAAAATTTTCCCTAAAAAATTTAGCTCCAACGGTAACTTCAAATTTTCCCTCAAAAATATTCGGATTGGGATCGGGTTCGGGTCGGGCATAAAATTTTAAAAACTAGCCGGTTTTTGAGTAATCGGGCAAAAATTTAGGCTTCGGGTACGGTGGAAAAATTCAAAAAAAAAAAAGCGGCGGCCGGCGGTCACGGCCCCCCCACCGGCGGCGGCTGGTGGTCACAGCCCCCCACCGGCTGCGGGGAATGTTTTTTTCTCGGGCTGCCCGAGCCTGAGGTCAGAAAATTTACGTAGACTGGCGGCAACAGGTGCCTGCCCGCCGAGCCCAAAAATTTTTAGGCTTCGGGCACGCCCGCCGCCCGAACTTTCACCACTATTCGCGATTTACATTTTTTTTTAAAATTTATTTAAAATTACTAAGTATGATTATGTTTCAATACAAACATGTTTTTTCAATTGTTTCTTTAAAAAGAAATAAATAAATACTGTAATAATTTGAATGATTCTTTTTTTAAGTTAAATTAGACACGAGATGCTAATTATGTTTTTTAAGTTATGCCAATAATGTTTTAATAATGATAAATATAATAAATATAGCCAACTTATATTTATTTTTCGAAATAAAAAATGCTATTCATAAAAATTTTTCCAATAACAGTGTAAAATTATTAGAAAGGTTTAAATTTTAACCTAAATAAAATTATGATTGTATGAAAATTAACAATTTCATATTATGCTTTGTGATGGTTGAGAAAAAAAAAAAAAAAAAAAAGTTGATCAATATCATCGTTGCAGTCTTTAAAATTCCCAACAAACATTCATGTCGTGATAGATTTTCAGCATGGCCTGTTACAACAAAACATTGTTATGGGAAAGTAATGAATGAGGTCCTGGATATATTATAAATACACTAAAGGAGAAACAGCGAAAACACCGTCTTTGTCTTTTTTGTCCCTCTCATCTCATTCATCTCATGTCAGGGGCATTTTGATCTTTTGTTAAATATTTTTTTTATTTTTTTCCCATAAACTTTATTTCTTTATTTTGGTCCATTTTTTACCCTTTTTTAAAAATTTTACCCTGAAATTTTATTTTTTCATTTTAGTCACTTTTTTCATAAAACTCATTATTTGTTTATTTTAGTTCTTTTTTGGCCCCTTTTTTATCTTCTAAATCTTCTTTTTTTCATTTTTTTTCCTTTTTAAGAGAAGAATAAGGTGGATTCACTGTGCATTGAACAGTGAACCACCCTCTTTGCCTCCCCCCTCTCATTCATCTCCTGTTGGGGGATTTTTGGTCTTTTGTTAAGTTCTAAACGGAGTTAATAACCGTTTGTCTTTTATATCATTTCTTATGTTTTTAACCAAAGAGACCCCTTTTCACAAACAAACAAAAAAAAAAAAAATCAAAGAGACCCATGTCCATGGCAAAAGGAAAAACGAAAAATAAATCAACCCATATGCACTCCAGAGAGATCTTAAGAAAGCCGAATCTGCTTTCATATTCACGCCATTTTCGACCAAAACGTCACCGTCTTGGTCGAAAGGTGAACAGTAATGAATACTACAATTTTTTTTCCCTCCATGGCTTTTTCTCTCCCCTTTTTGACGGTATCTTAAAATTTCCGTCTTAGCCCTTTGTTTCTTCTAAAATTTTTTTTTTCATTTTTTCCCTTTTTGAGATTTTATATTCAAATTTTATATGCTTAAAAACACGGTAATTAAAACTTATAGCATGCGTTTTTTTTACCAAAACGCCGTCATTTTAGTTGAAACATGAACAATGATGATTCATTTTAGTTGAAACATGAACAATGATGATTCCCTTTCCCTCTTTTAGCTCATCTTTCTCCTTTTCCTTTTTTTCTTCAAAAAAAATTATATTTTCCTACTTATATATAGCTCCGGTAGTCTTTTTTTTTACATTTTTTTATTTTCCCCTAAAACTTTATTTTTTTCATTTTTTTCTCTAAAAACTTTATTTCTTCTCCGTTTTGGTCCTATATTTCTTTATTTTGGTCATTTTTGACCCTTTTTTAAAATTTGTCTTGAAACTAGTTTATTTCATCAATTTAGTTATTTTTTACCCCCTTTTTCTTCAGAAACTTTAATTTTTTTCTTCATTTTTCTTTTTTGAGAATTTATATCTAAATTTTATATGCTTAATAACATCGTAATTAAAACTTGACATCTGAATTATTTTCCACGTGCGAATTACACTAGTATTAATCTAGAGAAAGGACCCGCAAAGATGTGAAAGTGTACGGTCTCCTAATATTGATATTGATATGAAATCTTACAAATTAATATGATACATTTTTCCTATATATGGAACTTTAAAAAAAAAAATTCCCATAATAATAAGGATGACTAGGAAGGTTTTTTTAATCATTATAGTAACATTAATGCATCTGCCCCACCACTTCAAGAGGTTGCCCTCAATTAAAAAGTATGGCATGTATTAGTTACATAGTGGAGGAATAATTCTACTTATTTTTAAGGTTATATAACAAGATACTAAGGATCAATTAGTAGCCAATTTGTTTTCTTGTAAAAGAATTGCCTAATTTTATGTGGAATCTGTTATTTGTTGTTCATTAATGTTGAATTGGAGCCTGGATTACTCATTCCGTTAACGATTTTGACAATGAATACCATTATTCAGATACAACTTACAATAGAAATAGAAAAAATGGCATCAATTTATTTACTATTTTTTATTTCGACTTGATTTAGCAATTTCATATTTACAACGTATATGGATAGATGACTAGTGTGTGTTTGAAAACAAAAAAATTGTAATTATAAAATTGCGAAATGATGATCATTATGTTTGGAAAATATGGAATTCTTTTGACTGTTGTTGGCCTTAATTTTTATAGTTTATATTTTGTAGGTTATAATAGATGAGAAATGCTAACATTACTATTTCTATTACTCTATTTATTATTTTTTACATTTATTATTTGAGACGTTGACTCTACTGACATGATATATTATAATTTATACAGAAAATAAGATAGTGAAGTTCATGTATCAAACAATAAACGCAGAGAGTAACTTAAAAAGTGATTCTAACATTTCTCTTTAATATATTAAAACTTAATGATTTTATTTCCAATATAGCTATTCAATAATCATTAAATGCAAGTCAATTGAGTTAGTTGACATTTCTTCGTAAATTTGATTCAATCACCTGAGAGTATGAAGAAGAATCAAATTAGTTGAGATAGACAGTCAGATCCATGTTACAATTCTATTAATTACAATTACCTTTATAGGACTCTCCGGTCTCTCCCTCTACTCCAATAGAATAGTATGTATGAATGGAATACAAAAAAGGATACCCATAATATATATATATATTAAAAAAACATGTAGAATAGAAACCTTTAGAAAAAATAAATTAATTAATTATTAAATTAAAAAAAATGAAGAGAGAGACATAACAATGACAATGAAAGAGACAGGTACATATGTTTGTGGCAATGCATATAGCTGTTAGAAAGCAGATTCCAAGCAATTTGCTGTTTATGTTTCTTTTTAAATATATATGCATGAGCCTGAATAGCTTAGCTGTCTCCTGGGCATTGTTAGGTTGACCATCAATTGGACAACGTAAATGCTTCACTTCAATTGACAACTACTTCTCACTAGTGTTGCAACTTCAGGCGGCGGGCAGCCCGGTGCTTGAAAATTTTTGGGCACAGCGAGCATGTGTCATTCGCAGCCCGTCTATGGTATTTTTGGGCACGGGCTCGGGCAGCCCGAAAATATTCATTCTCCTGACTACCCACCGCCATGAAGAAGTCGTCCCCCCGCCGTCCGCCGGATTTTTTTTTAAATTTTCCGGCATTACCCGATTTGCCCGAATTTTTTTGACCGTTAGCCCGAAATCCGCCCAAATTTTGAACCCAACGGATCTTGTTGCCCGAACCCGACCCGCCGCCCGATTTTTGCCCGAAAATTCAAACCCAACGACTATATTTTTTACTGTTGCCCGACTTGCCCGAATTCTGCCTGAACTACCCGAAAATGTTAGTAGCCGTTGGACCCGAATTTTTGGGGGAAAATTTTTTTTTTTCAAGCCAAAAATTTTCCTATAAATACTCTCTATCCCCCAACCATTTTCCTTACCCAAAAACTCTCATTCTCTCTCAATTTCTCTTAATGTCTCTCAATCTCTCTCAAATCTCTCTAAATCTATCTCAAATCTCTCTTAATCTTACTTAAATCTCTCTCGATCTCTCTTAATCTCTCTCAAAGCGCTCTCAATCTCTCTTATTTTTCATAATGGCTTCTTCTGGTTATGGTAGTGATATTCCTATTGATGCCCAATTCAACATCGAAGAAGGGCAATTTTCTAATGTTTTTCAAACGCAGGAATCGCAAACTACGGAAAGAGTTGCTGAGAAAACTGCAAATCCGGCCTCTGGTGGACGTACTAGAGGCCGGGGACGTAATGGTGGTGGCACTGGTGGCCGTGGAGGAGAGGCAAGCGGTAGTGCTAGTGCAAGTGTTGCAAGTTCTAAGAAGAAATGCAAGCGCACCTCAGTAGTTTGGGAGCACTTCAACACATTTGAGGAGGTCGACACACCTCATGTTGAACAACCGCAAAAATGAGACGACAATCTGCATTCATTCTTGAATATTTTCGGGTTGTCTAAGAAGAAGAAGAAGACGACAACTCAAGGAGAAGAATCTGGGAGTGGATCTTCGTCAAGAGGTGGCAGCAACAGCGGCGGATTCAACGAGTTAATGGCGTACCTGAGTGAGGGCTTAGTTGTAGACAGTAGTGAAATGTTTGATTTGGTTCAGTGGTGGAGGGCACGAGCATTAACTTGGCCGATCCTAACACGACTAGCAATGGATATTTTTTCAATCCCGGTCTCCACTATTGCAGCCGAACAAGCATTCAGTACAACCGGGCGAATACGTAAAGAACGGAGAAACACATTGCAACAAGATATTATTGAAGCTTTGGTGTGCATTAAGGATTGTGATCGTTCCGACCAACGCTTAATGTCACGCCCCCAAACCGGGGTTAGTGACGTGGAGGCTTGTTTAGAAACTTAAACATGTTTAAAAGAATGACTAGCATATAATGTTGCAAACATTATAATATATATATATATATTTTAAATTCAAAACATCCAGGTATTTCCAAACAAGCCCCTGCATTCAAGAGAAATTTAATTTGGGCGCTGTGCGTGGGAGAGAGTTGGGCGCTGTGTGTGGGAGAGCCAGGGAAGAAAGAAGAAAAAAAAAAGAAAAAGAAGGAGAATGGGGGGCTGGGCACACGGGAAGGGAAATGGGGAAAAGAAAAAGAAAGAAAGGAAAAAAAAGAAAAAGAAGAAGAAAAGAAAAGGAAAAAGAAAAATGGAAAAAAGGGAAAATGTATTAAATTTAAGTGTGTTTTCCAAAAATCTTTGGGGTAAAATTATAAATACTGAAAATAACTTAAAGTCCCTTGATTAATTATGAAAATCAAATTAGGCACACTAATAAACCACAGTTTAGCATAATTAAACATGTTTAATTCTAGAGGGCGTTTCATTCTACTCCCTTTAAGAAATTTCGTCCCTGAAATTAAAATTTACCTCACGATATGAACAGATACGGATATCGTTCCTGCATCATCATTTCCAATTCTCACGTTGCTTCTTTAACGCCATGGTGTTGCCACAACACCTTCACTAACGGTATCTCACGTTGACGTAGGCTTTTCATCTTTCGGTCAAGAATCTGTATGGGTGCTTCCTCGTAAGTCGTGTCATACTGGATCGACACGTCATTCCATTGCACAATGGCTTCTGGATCAGGTTGACACTTTTGAAGCATTGAAACATGGAACACATTGTGCACATGAGACAATTCCGGAGGAAGATCAAGGCGGTAAGCAACGACACCTACTCATTGTGTGATCTGAAATGGCCCGATGTACCTCGGTGCGAGCTTCCCTTTCACACCAAAACGAGTAACTCCTTTGCGCGGTGAGACTCTTAACAAGACAAAATCGCCCTCTAAGAACTCTAAGGGTCTACGTCTCCTGTCATCATAACTTTTCTGACGACTCTGAGCCGTTAACAGTCGTTCCCGGATCACGGCTATCTTTTCATTATTCTCCTGGATAACATCCGGTCCAAGGGTCAGTCGATCTTCTGACTCAAGCCAACAAATTGGCGATCTACAAGGTCTGTCATACAACGCTTCGAATGGGGCCATCCCAATGCTACTCTGATAACTGTTGTTGTAGGCAAACTCAGCTAAATGAAGATACTTCTTCCAGTTTCCACCAAAATCAAGAATGCAAGTGCGAAGCACGTCCTTTGAAATCTGAATAACTTTCTCAGATTGTCCGTCGGTCTGAGGATGAAATGCGGTGCTGAAATTCAGTTCGGTTCCCATGGCTTCTTGGAAACTTCTCCAATATCTAGTGTTGAAATGAGTGTCACGATCCGATGTGATAGACAACGGAACTCCGTGAAGTCTGACAACGTGCTCCAGATACAACTCGGCTAGAACTTTCCTGAAAATAAGTCGCACGAAAGGGAATGAAGTGCGCAGACTTCGTTAACCTATCCACAACGACCCATATGGCATCATGCCGATGTTCAGTCCTCGGTAATCCCATTAGAAAATCCATCGTAATGTGTTCCCACTTCCATCCAGGAACAGGAAGAGGCTGCAGTTCTCCAGCAGGTTTTCGATGTTCAGCCTTGACTCGAAGACAAGTCACACATTCTGACACGTATTGGCGAACATCCTTCTTCATACCTCTCCACCAATACTGCCTTTTGAGGTCTTGATACATCTTGGTACTCCCAGGGTGAATAGCGAACCTCGATTTGTGAGCCTCGTGAAGGATTGTCTTCTTTATCTCATCCACTTGAGGAACGGCAAGGCGATTCCTGAAGTAGAGCGTTCCATCTTCCCGAATATTCTATTCGTCTAGTTTTTCTCCATTCTGAACTCGAGTCCAAACTCCTTGAAGATGTGAATCCTACCATTGGTTCTGCTTGACTTGCTGTATTAGAATTGGCGTTGAAACCAATTTGTACACCATAGCTTGGTTAGAATCCTCATAATACTGAAGATCATAATCACCTACAATTGCACTCTGTTTCCGATCTTCCAATGCCAAAGATGCTAGGATTCCTGGAGTCTTTCTATTGAGAGCGTCTGCTACCACGTTGGCTTTTCCAGGATGATACTGCAAGGTGAAGTCATAATCCTCCATGTATTCCATCCACCTTCTTTGTCTCAGATTTAAGTCCTTTTGAGTGAACAGATATTTCACACTCTTATGATCTGAGAAGATCTGGAATTTTACTCCATAGAGGTAGCATATCCATATCTTGAGAGCAAAAATCACTGCTGCTAACTCTAGATCATGCGTGGGGTAGATCTGTTCATGTGGCTTCAGTTGACGAGATGCATAGGCCACAACATGTCCATTTTGCATCAGAACACCCCCAAGTTCTCGTCTTGATGCACCAGAATACACCTCGTACGGCTCATCGCTATTAGGAATCGTCAGAATCGGCGCACTGGTTAGCCTAGTCCTCAGTTCTTGGAATGCATGTTCACAATCGGCATCCCATTCAAACCTGACTTCCTTTTTAGTCAACCGCGTCATTGGAGCAGCAATACTCGAAAAATCCTTTACAAATCGTCGATAATACCCCGTAAGTCCTAGGAAGCTTCAAATTTTGGCAACGTTCTTCAGTCGTTCCCATTGTAGCACCGTTTCAATCTTTGAGGGATCCACTGAAATTCTTTGTCCAGATATAACATGTCCAAGGAACTTGACTTCTGTCAACCAGAAATCACATTTCTCCTTCTTTACATAAAGTTGGTGTTCTCGAAGGG
>NW_010362623.1:532136-543060 GCF_000414095.1 Morus notabilis
TCCATAAAAGCGGCGGGAGCATTCGTCAATCCAAAAGGCATTACTAAGAACTCATAATGCCCATAGCGAGTTCTGAAAGCTGTTTTTAGAATATCATCTTCCCTAATCTTCAACTGATGATACCCGGATCTCAAGTTAATTTTTGAGTAGTACCGTGATCCTCCCAGTTGATCGAACAACTCATCGATCCTCGGCAATGGGTACTTGTTCTTCACGGTAACCCTATTCAATTGTCGGTAGTCTATGCACAACCGAAGGGATCCGCGTGCTTTTTCGCAAACAAGACATGAGTTCATTTATTTGAGAAACTCAGGGCTTGTTCTTTTGGAGTTTAACTTGAGTATAATTCTTGAGTTGAATTTGAGTTATAACTTGAGTTGAACTTGTAACTTGAGTTTGTGTTTAGTTGTGTACATTTGAGTTATGGTTTGAGATAAGAATATTTTTGAGTTTGTGTTTGAGTGAGTCAAAACTTGAATTTATATTTAGATAGTATTTTAATAAAAACTCAATGCTGATGAAAAATTTTAATATGGTATATGGGTCGGGTTTTATTCGTCTTTTCGTTGTCAACGCATAGAAAAAAAATCATCTCAATCAGAATTAAAACGAAAAAGTTATAGCATTTTTAAGAATAGAAAAAATACTGTTAATTAATTTGAGTTCGAGTTTCTGAACTCGAGTTTAAGGAAAAACTTGAACTCGAGTTTTAGTCCTAAACTCGAGTTTGAACTCGAGTTTAAACTCGAATTTAAACTTAAAAGAACATAAACTCAAATAAAATTATAACTCGAGTTGTATTTTTTAAAATTTTTCACTCAAAAGAACAAGCCTTCAATCACACCTACTAAATCTTAGTTTAAACTTAAAAGAATATAAACTCAAATAAAATTATAGCTCGAGTTATATTTTTTAAAATTTTTCAGTCAAAAGAACAAACCTTCAATCACACCTACTAAACCTTACTTGTTTTCCTACTCGTGATAAACGTGGGTTCTATAAACCTTGTTTACAGACATTTGAAAATTTTCATTTTGCTTTTTCTTGAGAATATCTATTTAATATACACGGTACACGTGCGACGTGCCTTCTATTAATTTTTCACTTATTTTTATTTTAAAAAACAGATCATAAATGCACCGACATTCCTCTATTTTACGTACGGAAATGATATTTGGCTTCGTAAGATGCAACTCCGCATTACGTGGCATGTTCCTCGTCTACAAATTTTGTAAGCGCATGTTAATTTAACCGTATTAAAATATTATATTGTATAATAATATAATAATATTATATTTAGTTTAATTGTTATATTATATAAATTAATACAAATAATAAATTAATAGAAATAATAAATTAATACGGTCAATATCGTGTTATTAAATACGGCTTATTTTTAATATATTATATTATATTATTTTTATAATAAATCAATGATTGATGTGAGAGATGAGCAAGATTAGAGGTCAAGATCGGATAGATATAGGATTATGTCGGAACTTATAATTGTTAAAAAATTAAGAGGGCAGAATGCAAATTTATATTTTTTTAAGATTACATTTTGACCTCAAAATTTTTGTAAAATTACATTTTGACTCTAAATTTTGTGTAAAATTACACTGACCCCAATTTTTTTAAAAAAAAATTTCATTTCAACCCCAAAACTTTTGAAAAATTATATTTTGACCCTAAAGTTTTTCAAAAATTATATTTTAACCTTAAAATTATTAAAATTTTATATTTTAATCCCTTATACAATACGTCATGACATTAAATACCATATTTTATTATGATAACACAACAAAACACAATACGTCATGACATTAAATACCATATTTTATTATAATAATACAACAAAACATAATATAATACAAGGCAAGGTCTCTGGGTGCCTGACCAGAACGACACTTGTACATTTTTGTACGAAGTGTGTATATTTACATTAAGTTGTCTATATTTATAGGTAAGTTATGTATATTTACATGGCACTTGTATAATTGTGTAATCGTATATATTTGCATGTAAATCGTGTATATTTACATATAAATCATGTATGTTAAGTTATAAGAAACGACAATATATATTAATTCTCAAAACATATTTTTTTATAACAATTAATGAATACATAACATAAAAATATATATATTGACTGATTTATTATATTTTATATTAAATATACATAATTTTATATATAAATATACATAATTTACATATAAATATACATAATTTATATGATAGATACTTTCTAAATGTCTGAGAGACAATTCCAATAATACAATACATATTATACAATACAAACAACTAAACATGATCAAAGTGGCTTTGTCTAAAGTGGGACCTCCTCTGTCCTCTTATAATGAGAAGCATCGACGCGCGCACAGGAGAAAAGTTCTTCGCTGTACTTGGACCACACATATTTTAAAAACAAAATTTTTTCACTCTAATAATAAATAAAAACCAACAATAATGATAACATAAGAAACGAACAAAAAAGTTGAAAAATAACAGTGACCTCTTTTGCCTTTAGAAGAATAAACTATTTTAAAAAAAGCCATTGACTACGAACAACGATAAATTTCTAATTAGTTACACATTAGGGCTTAGTTTCTTTCGTAGATTTAAATTTTTAATTTGAGTTAATATGTGATATTTTTTGAGAACTTTTAACTATAATAGAAAAAATTAGATATGACATTTTTTGAGAATTTTTAACTATAAAAACTAAGAACTGAAAAGTCGAATCGGTAAAATGAACGATACCTATATATTTTTTTACCAATCTATGACATATTTTATATTTTTTCATAGCTAATGTACCAATAAACATGTATGAGTGATTTTTAACATTTTGTAGTTTGTTAAAGTGTAAGTTCTTTTTTTTTAATAATGTTGTGTGGGAAAATATGGGTGACATGTGGAACAGCGACAGCGTGATACGTGGCCATACTTTTCATCAAAAGGCGACAACCCTCGACGCTTGAAGCTCGCTTCCCCTCTACGCTGCAAAGAAGGCTTGACTTAGGGGATCGACTCGGCATACTGTCGACCAGTCGTGCCGTCGATCTTATGGCAACAAAATTCCTATGTCTGGAAAGGGTCGACTGCCAGGAAGGACATGCGGTCTACATAGCACAGACGACGAGGGGAATACTCTTCAGAAAAGAGCCCGACATCACAAGTTGCGTCTAGGGATGGGAGATGTCGGCAGTACAGGCATTAATTGCAAACCCCTAAACCGCCCTACAGTGGACAGTGAAGGATTACAGAAATCCACAGAGCCGTAATAAAAGACTAATTGGTTGAGTGAACAGTTCAAAAGGTGATTAGTGGCTACGGTCTGGGCCTAGAAAGGTAGGCCACTCGAGTACTTCTGTCACGCCCCAAACTAGGGTTAGTGACGTGGAGGCTCGTTTAGAAACTTAAACCTGTTAGAGAGAGTGATTAGTAAATATTTTAGTTCCTTTCAAATCCAAAACATCCAGGTATTTCTAAACGAGCCCCTTGTATTCAGGAGAACAAGAAAAGTGGTGGAAATTTCCAACCAAATCAGTTTAAAACCACGTCCCTAGTATCATGTCAGGAATTCTCACAGGTATTTAGCATACATGAATATAAACAAAAGTAAGTGTGACATCAACCACAGTCTAGTAATATTTAAGTTTACAATCCATAATCCTTTATACATGCATTGAAATAAAAGATAAGAGCGAAGACAACTCTTCACTTCCCGTGGTCAAGTCCACGTCACCGGCAGTAGCTACCTACTCCGTACTACTCCTTGCGTCTCCTGGAGGGGTATAATACATTTGAAAATAAGAAAGGTGAGCGAAAGGCCCAGTAGGATACAATTTTATAAAGCATTTAAAATAAAGGTACTCACGGTCCAAAGATATACACCCGGAACCGATCATCCCTTTTTAGGAAAGGAAATACTCACAGTAGAAAATATTTGTATAATGAAAGTGTGCAGCTCATCATACCACTAAACAAGAAGCGGTAAAAATGTCTGTCTATGAAAAGTGCAGAGCCATTGTTCCACTAAACAAGAAGTGGATCCATACGGGTTTCAGGACCTGCCCCCAAGGATGCGATTCCCACATCCCGATCTCTGTGGCCACCATGCGTTGTATCATTCCTTAAATATTTCATTTTAAGAAATGATACCCTTTAAAATCTCATTTCCAAAATCATTGGAAAACAGCGAAAGGCCCAGTAGGATACAATTTTATAAAGCATTTAAAATAAAGGTACTCACGGTCCAAAGATATACACCCGGAACCGATCATCCCTTTTTAGGAAAGGAAATACTCACAGTAGAAAATATTTGTATAATGAAAGTGTGCAGCTCATCATACCACTAAACAAGAAGCGGTAAAAATGTCTGTCTATGAAAAGTGCAGAGCCATTGTTCCACTAAACAAGAAGTGGATCCATACGGGTTTCAGGACCTGCCCCCAAGGATGCGATTCCCACATCCCGATCTCTGTGGCCACCATGCGTTGTATCATTCCTTAAATATTTCATTTTAAGAAATGATACCCTTTGAAATCTCATTTCCAAAATCATTGGAAAAACTTAATAGCATTCACATGCTATTTCTTTTAAAATCATTTACTTTAATCATATTTTGTTCTAAAACATTTTCATTGGCCAATATCATTTAAAATGAGGCTAACAAGGATATTGACAAGAATATCCTACCTGTTGGATATCAAACCTGTGGCTATCTTCACGTAGCCCTAGCTTCGCTTGCCTTCGAGGCTCCAATTCTAATCGTGCCACTATCTTTCCCATCAAAATCAACAATTTAGAGTTTGATCTTTCTCACCAAACATTCTCATTTAATTAGATGTAATTGTATCATATTAGTGTGCCATAGTTCAAAATCAATGTTCATAAACAATTCTTAATTCAAATCATGATTCTTTGTAGATAGAGACTCATTCTGGAGAATCGAATGGGAAACAAGGATTCATGTGGCTAATCCACTCATTTTGAGTTATCAAATGAGGTTAGGTCAATCTCACATCGAGTTTCGGGGTCAAAACAGGGTTTCTAGGCTGTTTAGGGTCGGTTTCAGTGGGCACCAGTCGACCGGTGACAGAGGAGTGTAACTCCACCGGTCAGCTGGTGGAGAGGTGACCGGTCTACCGGATCGGTCGACCTATGGAAGGGTGACCGGTCAACCGGTGGGGAAAAATTCTAGGGCCAACAATGGCCAATTCGCGAGGAACAAAGTCAAAACCTGCAATTTTGGGTCCGATTTTGACATATTCTCAAGGGAAATGTATAGATCCAGTTTCAAATCAACAAATCAGGTCCAAAGAATCAAAAACTCCCAATTTTCATTAAAGTTTTCACCAAATCTCATTCGGATTCCATTCGAAAACAAAATTTAAACCAAAAATCACCAAACTCGACTAAAACGAGTTCCACAAAGCTAAATCCGAAAATCTAAAGTAAGTTTCAAAGAGTTTTACCTCAACTCAAGCTTTGATGTTGAAAATCTCTTAGAAACCTCCGTTTTTGGTTTAAATCCGGCCCTTGAGAAAGAAAACTTTAAGAGAGAGAGGGACAGATGAATGAGGTAGGGAGAAAGACATTCTTGAGAGAGAGGTAAAACTTGAAAGAAAGAGAGAGGAAGAGATGGGCGAGAGAGAGAGAGAGAGAGAGCTCGGTGAGGGAGAGACTAAGAGAGAGTGTGAGTGAGTGAGAGGGTTACGGGAGAGGAGGGAAAAGGAAAAGAAAGAAAGAAAAGAAAAGAAAAGAAGAAAATGAAAATAAAATGAGGAAAAGAAATAATAAAGAAAGACAAATAAAAGTAAAGAGGGGTGAAACTGTAATTACTAAAAATAAATTTAAAAGTTCATGATTAATTAAGAAATCAATTTAGGCACACTAATAAACTATAATTATCATAATTAAACAAGTTTAATTCTGGAGGGTGTTACATTCTACCCCCCTTAAGAAATTTCGTCCCTGAAATTGAAATTTACCTCATGATATGAACATATACGGATATCGTTCCTGCATCGTCGTTCCCAATTCCCACGTTGCTTCCCTAACGCCATGGTGTTGCCACAACACCTTCACTAACGGTATCTCACGTTGACGTAGGCTTTTCATCTTCCGGTCAAGAATCTATACGGGTGCTTCCTCGTAAGTCGTGTCATACTGGATCGGCACGTCATACCATTGCACAATGGCTTCTGGATCAGGTTGACACTTCCGAAGCATAGAAACATGGAACACATTGTGCACGTGAGACAATTCTGGAGGAAGTTCAAGGCGGTAAGCAACGACACCGACCTATTGTGTGATCTGAAATGGCCCGATGTACCTCGGCTAGAGCTTCCCCTTCACACCAAAGCATGTCCTCCAAAATCTGAATAATTCTCTCAGATTGTCCGTCGATCTGAGGATGAAATGCGGTGCTGAAATTCAGTTCGGTTCCCATGGCTTCTTGGAAACTTCTCCAATATCTAGCGTTGAAACGAGTGTCACGATCTGATGTGATAGACAACAGAACTCCGTGAAGTTTGACAACGTGCTCCAGATACAATTCTGCTAGAACTTTCCTGGAATAAGTCGCACGAAAGGGAATGAAGTGCGCGGACTTCGTTAACCTATCCACAACAACCCATATGGCATCATGTCGATGTTCAGTCCTCAGCAATCCCATCAGAAAATCCATCGTAAGGTGTTCCCACTTCCATCCAGGAACAGGAAGAGGCTGCAGTTCTCCAGTAGGTTTCCGATGTTCAGCCTTGACTCAAAGACAAGTCGCACATTCTAACACGTATTGGCGAACATCCTTCTTCATACCTCTCCACCAATACTGCCTTTTGAGGTCTTGATACATCTTGGTACTCCCAGGGTGAATAGTGAATATCGATTTGTGAGCCTCGTGAAGGATTGTCTTCTTTATCTCATCCACTTGAGGAACGGCAAGGCGATTCCTGAAGTAGAGGGTTCCATCCTCCCGAATATTCCATTCGTCTAGTTTTTCTCCATTCTGAACTCAAGTGCAAATTCCTTGAAGATGCGAATCCTGCCATTGGTTCTGCTTGACTTGCTGTATAAGAATTGGCATTGAAACCACGTTGTACACCATAGCTTGGTTAGAATCCTCATAATACTAAAGATCATACTCACCTACAATTTCACTCCGTTTCCAATCTTCCAATGCCAAAGATGCTAGAATTCCTGGAGTCTTTCTGCTGAGAGCGTCTGCTACTACGTTGGCTTTTCCATGATGATACTGCAAGGTGAAGTCATAATCCTCCATATATTCCATCCATCTTCTCTATCTCAAATTTAAGTCCTTCTGAGTGAACAGATACTTCAGACTCTTATGATCGGAGAAGATCTGGAATTTTTCTCCATAGAGGTAGCATCTCCATATTTTGAGAGCAAAAATCACAGTTGCTAACTCTAGATCATGCATGGGGTAGTTCTGTTCATGTGGCTTCAGTTAACGAGATGCATAGGCCACAACATGTCCATTTTACATCAGAACACACCCAAGTCCTCGTCTTGATGCATCGAAATACACCTCGTACGGCTCATCACTTTTAGGAATCGTCAGAATCGGCGCACTGGTTAGCCTAGTCCTCAGTTCTTGGAATGCATGTTCACAATCGGCATCCCATTCAAACCTGACTTCCTTTTTAGTCAACCCAGTCATTGGAGCAGCAATACTCGAGAAATCCTTTACAAATCGTCGATAATACCCCGCAAGTCCTAGGAAGCTTCGAATTTCGACTACGTTCTCCAGTCGTTCCCATTGTAGCACCATTTCAATCTTTGAAGGATGCACTGAAATTCCTGGTCCAGATATAACATGTCCAAGGAACTTTACTTCTATCAACCAGAAATCAAATTTCTCTTTCTTTGCATAAAGCTGGTGTTCTCGAAGGGTCTGGAGAACGATCCTCAAATGTTGCTCATGCTCTTCCCAAGTCTGTGAATAAACTAGGATGTCATCAATGAAGACTATCACAAACTGGTCTAAATACGGGTGGAAGACTCGATTCATCAAGTCCATAAAAGTAGCAGGAGCATTCGTCAATCCAAAAGGCATTACTAAGAACTCATAATGCCCATAGCGAGTTCTGAAAATTGTTTTTGGAATATCATCTTCCTTAATCTTCAACTGATGATACTCGGATCTCAAGTCAATTTTTGAGTAATATCGTGATCCTCCCAGTTGATCAAACAACTCATCGATCCTCGGCAATAGGTACTTGTTCTTCATGGTAACCTTATTCAATTGTCTGTAGTCTATGCACAACCGAAGGGATCCGTCGTGCTTTTTCGCAAACAAGACAGGTGCACCCCATGGAGAAGTGCTGTTCCTAATGAATCCCTTTTCTGCCAACTCTCCGAGCTATTTCCTTAGCTCTTTCATCTCCGCAGGCGCCATTCGATACGGAACAATAGAAATCGGAGCCGTTTCCGGGAGTAAGTCGATGCAAAACTCGATCTCCCGGTCAAGCGGTAAACCAGGTAACTCATAAGGGAATACATCCGCATATTCATCGACCACAGGGACCTCAACATTCTCCCCAGCAATACCGGATTCACCCTCTAACGCCGAAAGGAATGAGAAAGAAGCTAAATTTCGCCGTCCTCTGACACTATGCCTCAGTAGTCGTTCTTCTGTAACTGGGTTAACACCTCCCTGATACGTTACTATCGTGCCAGAACCGGTAGTCAAGGTAACTCTCATACAGTGGCAATCAACAATCGCCCCATATCTTGACAACCAATCCATTCCAAGTACCACATCAAACTAATTCGTGGGAAGGATTATCAAATCTGCCTTTAATTTCTCACTTTCAATAGTGATCACACACGACCTACATATACTAGTCACCTCCACACATCCCAATGGAGAACTTATAAACATTGAGATCTTTAAGTCATCGGGTTTGAAACCCAAAATTTTCACAAAAGAAGTGGAAACAAAAGAGTGCATAGCAGACCCTGTGCAGATGTAGGCCCAGCTCACTACTCTGACCGACCTGGTGCGGGGGCTGATGACTGTCGTTGAGCACTTGGATGGAAGAAACTCGATGCCGCCTCTAGAAGACGCCCTGAGACCACTAGGAGCTGCCGCGGCTGGAAATCAGAACCCCGGTGACCGCCAAGATATCCCAGAAGGAATCGGGGACAGTGAAAATCTTAGAGGTGATCCCAGGCCTCGACCTTCCCAATCCTCCGGCAGTCATCCAAGGGCTGCTGGACTCCGGGCTCATGAGAACCTGTCACGCCCCCCCAAACGGGGTGGGTGATGTGGAGCTCAATTAGGGGTTAATAAAGCAGATTCCCAAGTGAGCCCCACTTAGCTCCATTAAAATATAATATAAATTTCTAAATCCTGAGCCTCTGACAACACACAGGGCTCCACCCACAGGATATATGGCATTGTACATACATGAACATGTAAATAATCAATTACAATAGACATCAACCACAGTCTAGTAAATCCAAATATTACATGAGTTTACAGAATTCTCGATTCCTTACATTTATGTCAGAGGGTGAACACAATCATCTCCTGTTCCAACAGTAGTACAACTTAGCTACTCCGTAGCAAATATCCAGCTATTGTGCACCGCTCCTAGAATCTCCTGGAAGGGGTTTAATACATTTAAAGCATAAAATGTGAGCGAAAGGCCCAGTAGGATATAGTTTGAAATGAATGTATAATTAAATTAATAATAAATGAGCAACAAATAAATAAATGAATAAGTAAATAAAATAAGACATTCAATTCCGACAGGCAGTCGGAACCTCACATCCTTTTTCTCAAAGGAAATATAACTGAAAATAACTGTATTACAAGCATCAACAAGTAATTAGTACAAATTACTCACCTACTAAGTGCCTCACTTACCCGGACCGAGTTTCGGGTTCTGCCCCTGAGGATGCACTCTCCGCATCCTATCTAGGCTTACAGTAATATATTCTTACCGGTTCACAAGATCTCTTATATTAAGAAATCATTCATTTAACATTATGAAATCGTTCATAAGACCTCACGAACTACCAAGCCGCGGGCCCCGTGACTGGGCAAGCCATGAGGTTCCATGACTAAATAAGCTATGGATTCCATGGACAGGACAAGCCATGGATTCCATGAACTAAACAAGCCATGGTTCTTAAAGAGTTTTTCTTTCGCAAACCAACCCTTTTCTTTAAAACATTTTCAAGGCCGAAATCCTTTTTGAAAACAGGCTCACAAGGAAAAGGGATAGAAATCCTACCTCGCACTATCAAACCTAGGACTAGCATTGCCCTTTTTCCAGCTTCCACTTCCACAAGCCCCTTCAGTCTGAATCCTCAGCTAACACTGATACAAACAACACTTTAGGATCAATTGTCCTTCCTAAAGCAATCCAATCTCAATTACTAACCAAGATTTCCTATTAGTATGCCTTGACTCAAATCCAAGTTTCACAACCAATTTTCATAATCAGTTTGGGGGTTCTTTAAAGATCGAAATCCAATTCATGGGTTTGGTTTCCTATTTAATTTCAGTTTAAAAAAAAAACAACTTTCTGAAGAAATTTCGGCAGCATGCCGGCATAAATAGGAAAAATGCCAAACCTGCAATTCAAGTTCAATTTCAATTTAATTCTCCAGAATCCATCAAAATCAATTTACAATCAACCAAACAAGTCCAATAACTGAAAACCCCCAAATTCCAATCAATTTCAACTACAATTGTTCAAATCCAAACCCTAACTCGAAATTATTCAAATCTAACCAAAATTCTAAATTCTCAAACCAATAATTCAAATCCGAGTATGGGTTTTCAAGAAATCCTTACCTCAAAGTGATTGAAAATTCATTTTTCCTTCAAATCCTCTCATTTTCATTTTTTTTTTTTTTTTTTTTTTTTTTTTTCCTGTTTTTG
>NW_010362623.1:543116-558675 GCF_000414095.1 Morus notabilis
AGAGAGAGAGAGAGAGAGAGACAGCCGGAAAAAGGAGAGAGACAGCCGGCGGGAGAGAGAGATGGTCGGTGTGGAAGAAAATGGAGCGAAAGAGAGAGAGAGAGAGAGGTGCTTGGGCGTGAGAAACTAGAGGAGAGGGAGAGAGGAAGGAAGGAAAGAAAGAGAGAGAGAGAGTTTCTGTGGGTCTGGGCAGCCCACAGGAAGGAAGGAGAAAAGGAAAAAAAAAAAAGAAAAGAAAAAGAAAAAGGAAAAAGAAAAGGAAAAAGAAAGGAAAAAAAATAGGTGTCCAAATATTTAAAATAATAGTCCAGAAATGTGCCCATACGCACTTTTGGGTAAAAATGTAATTACTGAAAAATTTTAATTTCCTTAAAAATATTTAAATTTACACGTCAGAAACATTTAAAATCAATGATTAATCAATTAATTCAAATTAGGCACACTAATAAATCTCAATTACCTTAATTAATCTCATTTAATTCTTTAGGGTGTTACAGCTCAACCCCTCTTAGGCAATTTCGTCCCCAAAATTAAGGCTTACCTCAAAGCGCAAACAGATGCGGATACTGCTCCTGCATCTTCGTTTCAAGCTCCCATGTCGCTTCCTCAACTCCATGGTGCTGCCATAATACTTTCACTAACGGGATCTCACGATGACGCAGATTCTTTATCTTCCGGTCAAGAATCTGAACTGGTGCCTCCTCGTATGATGCGTCATACTGTATCAGAACGTTAAACCACTACACTACAGCTTCCGGCTCAGGTTGACATTTCTGAAGCATGGAGACATGAAACATGTCATGCACGTGAGATAATTCAGGCGGTAAAGCCAACCGATAAGCCACTACTCTGACTCGTTGCACGATCGGGAATGGTCCCACATACCTTGGTGCAAGTTTCCCTTTCACACCAAACCGAACAACTCCTTTGCGTGGGGAAACCCTCAGCAAAACAAAGTCGCCCTCTTGGAATTCCAAAGGCCTACGCCTTCTGTCAGCATAGCTTTTCTGACGACTTTGAGCTGTCAACATTCGTTCTCGAATCACAGCTATCTTCTCATTATTTTCTTGAATGACTTCTGGTCCAGTATTCAGTCGATCCTCTGGTTCCAACCAACAAACATGTGACCTACAAGGACGACCATAGAGAGCCTCAAATGGTGCCATACTGATACTGGCCTGATAGCTATTGTTGTAAGCAAACCCAGCAAGGTGCAAGTACTTTTTCCAGTTTCCACCAAAATCCAGAATACAAGCACGAAGCATATCCTCCAGAATCTGAATTACTCTTTCCGATTGCCCATCAGTCTGAGGATGATATGCGGTGCTAAAATTCAAATATGTTCCCATGGCTTCCTGGAAACTCCTCCAATACCTTGCATTGAAGCGGGTATCACGATCGGATGTGATAGACAGTGGCACTCCGCGTAGTCTCACGATGTGCTCCAGGTACAATTCTGACAGAATCTTCTGAGAGTACGTCGCACGGAACGGTATGAAGTGCGCGTCCTTCGTCAACCTGTCCACCACCACCCAGATGGCATCGTGCTTAAGCTCGGTTCTCGGTAGCCCCATCAGAAAATCCATAGTGATGTGCTCCCATTTTCATCCCGGAACAGGAAGAGGTTGTAACTCTCCCGTTGGCTTCTGATGCTCAGCTTTAATCTGGAGGCAAGTCACATATTCTGAGACATACTCACGAACGTCTCTTTTCATGCCTCTCATCCACTATTGTCTTTTTAGGTCCTGGTACATCTTTGTACTTCCCGAATGTATAGCAAACTTTGATTTGTGAGCCTCTTGTAGAATCGTCTTCTTTACCTCATCCACCTTAGGAACAGCAAGGCGGTTGCGAAAATACAAGGCTCCATCCTCTGGGATTCCCCAATCCTCAAGTTGCTCTCCATTCTGGATTCGAATCCAGATTCCTTGGATGTGTGGATCCTGCCATTGATTCTGCTTAACCTGTTGCACAATATCCGGTGTAGAGACCAGATTATACACCATAGCCTAGTTATAATCTTCGTAGAACTGAAGATTATACTCACTCACCACTTCAGTCCTTTTCCAATCTTCCAAAGCTAATGACGCCAGAGTCCCCGTTGTCTTCCTGCTAAGGGCATCAGCCACCACATTAGCTTTTCCAGGATGATATTGTAGAGTGAAGTCGTAATCTTCCATATACACCACCCATCTCCTTTGCCTGAGATTCAAGTATTTCTGAGTAAACAAGTATTCAGACTTTTATGGTCAGAAAAGACCTAAAACTTTACTCCATAGAGATAACATCTCCATATCTACAGAGCAAATATTACCGCTGCCAGCTCCAAATCATAAGTGGGGTAATTTCATTCATGTGATCTTAATTGGCGAGATGCGTACACTACCACGCGTCCCTTTTGCATTAAGACACAGCCAAGCCCACTCCCCGAGGCATCATAATACACCTCATATGGTTCTTCACTATCAGGAATAGTCAAGACTCGTGCACTTTTCAATCTGACCTTCAATTCCTAAAAAGCATTTTCACATTCGGCGTCCCACTAGAATCTGACTTCTTTCTTGGTCAACCGAGTCATTGGTGCAGTAATACTCGAGAAGTTTTTCACAAAATGCCGATAATACCCTGCAAGTCTGAGGAAACTGTGAATCTCCGCTATATTCTTCGGCCTTTCCCATTGTAGCACAGTCTCGATCTTAGAAGGATCGACAGAGATTCCTTGTCCTGAAATTACATGCCCAAGGAACTTCACTTTTGTAAGCCAGAAGTCACATTTCTCATTCTTAGCATACAACTGGTGTTCATGAAGAGTTTGAAGAACAATTCTCAAGTGCTGCTCATGTTCTTCCCAAGTCTTCGTGTAAACGAGTATGTCATCAATGAAGACAATTACGAACCGATCCAAATACGGCCGGAAAACACGGTTCATCAAGTGAATGATTGTCGCCGGGGCATTCATTAGCCCAAATGGTATCACTAGAAACTCAAAGTGTCCATATCGAGTTTTGAAAGCAGTCTTCGGAATGTCCTCCTCCTTAATTTTCAATTGGTGGTACCCATACCTCAAGTCAATATTGGAGTAAAACTGTGATATACCCAACTGATCGAATAGCTCATCGATCCTTGACAGTGGGTATTTGTTCTTCACAGTTACCCTATTCAATTGACGGTAGTCAATGCACAACCGGAGAAATCTGTCGTGCCTTTTCACAAATAGCGCCGGGGCACCCCAAGGGGAAGTAGTATTCCAGATGTATACCTCTTCTGCTAGCTCCTCAAACTACTTCCTTAATTCTCTCATCTCCGCTGGAGCCATCCGATATGGAGGAATAGAAATAGGTGCCATTCCCAAAACTAAATCAATGCAGAATTCAATCTCCCGATCTGACGGCAACCCCGGTAGATCCTCAGGAAATACATCTGTGAACTCATCCACTACAGGAATTCTCGCACTATCTCTAGTTATCTCAGGCTCACCTTCAAAAGCAAGAAGGGAAGAAAAACAGGCTAGATTCCTCCGTCCCCCAACACTATACTTCAACAGCCGTTCTCCCAGGACTGGGTTCATATCTGCCTGATAAGAAATCACTGTTCCAGACTTAGTCATCAAAGTCACCCTTCTACGGTGGCAATCAACAATAGCACCGTACTTTGACAACCAATCCATTCTGAGTACCACATTAAATAGACTCATCAGAAGGATAATCAAATCAGCTCTCAATCGCTCACCCCCAATCGTGATTTTACACGATCAACACACACTCAACACCTCCATATATCCCAGTGGGGAGTTCAAAGTCATCGGGACTTCTAAATTCTCAGATTTCAGTTTTAAAGTCCGAACAAAAGAACTTGATACAAAAGAGTGTGTGGCACCTATATCAAACAACACGTGAGCAAAAAAATGAGAGATTAGAATCATACCATCAACCACCGCGTTGCTGGTTTGACCTACCGAACTACCTCCTGCCAGGGCATAAGCTTGCCCCTGTACTTTCCCTTTCCCTCTATCACCAACATTAGGCCGTTGGGTCGCTAGCCTATACTGTTACGGTGGAGGTGGTTGAACCGGTCTCGGCGCTTAGGGCCAAAATTATGTATACTGAGGTGGTTGATAAGTTGGCACAGGGGGGTATGGCATCGGCTGTGGCTGATATGGTGGCATATACAGTGGTGGCCCATCCTGACAGTATGAAGCGTCACTTTGGGCTTGTTGGGCCGGCGGCCGATTAGGACAATTCTTCCTAATATGGCCCACCTGCCTACAATGGTGACACTTGGGCCCGTATGGAGCACATCTATCACTTCCTGATGAACTACTGCCACCGCTAATCACTCCTCCACCAGGCTGTCCCTAGTTGTGGTTCCTTCTACCACTCCGCTGTGGCCCACCGGAAGCAAATGGTCTGCCAGAAGTTGAAACTCATCCAGCTAGTTCTTTGCTTTGGTGATAGGCTATGCTATCCTGCTCCACCCTAGTAGCAGCAGCCACCAAATCCCAAAAATTCTGGATTCTAAAAGCCACCAATGGTCTCCTCACAGAGTTCTTAAGGCCCTTCTCAAACTTAATGCATCTAAGTTGTTCAGATTCCACCAAAGATGGCACAAACTGGGATAGGTCATTAAACTTGGCCTCATACTCCCTTACAGACATGTCACCTTGCAACAGAGACATGAATTCCAATGCTTTTCATCCCTATAACTTTGAGGGAAGTACTGCTCATTGAACAGTGTCTCAAACTGCTCCCAGGTCAGTCCTGCAACATCTATTCTTCTCTTGACCTATTTCCACCAAGAATTTGCTAAGCCCTCCATCTTGTATACTGCAAATTTCACCTAGTATTCATCTGGGACTCCCATAGTAGTCAAGTGCTTGACTATGGAGTCAAACCAGAACTCTGCTTCCTAGGGTCCTCCCTTACTATTAAACGAGGGGATAGGCGCACACCTAAATTCCCGAAAGTAACCTTGCTTCCTATCCTCAACCGGCCGCTCGTTTTGAGCTCTAGTGGCCATGCCTTGAAAGGCAGCATACATGGCATCCAAAAATCCCTGATTCTGTTGTGTCGGTTGATTAGCTGGTCTACGTTGAGGCGCCATTTCCTTTAACTGAAATAAAACTAGACTGTTCAGTGGATTACAGATGTCACACATGTATGTACAATCCTAGGGTTTCTTAACCTAGGGCTCTGATACCACTCTGTCACACCCCCCCAAACGGGGTGGGTGACGTGGAGCTCAATTAGGGGTTAATAAAGCAGATTCCCAAATGAGCCCCACTTAACTCCATTAAAATATAATATAAATTTCTAAATCCCGAGCCTCTGACAACACACAGAGCTCCACCCGTAGGATATATGGCATTGTACATACATGAACATGTAAATAATCAATTACAACAGACATCAACCAGAGTATAGTAAATCTAAATATTACATGAGTTTACAGAATTCTCGATTCCTTACATTTATGTCAGAGGGTGAACACAGTCCTCTCTTGTTCCAACAGCAGCACAACTCAGCTACTCCATAGCAAATATCCAGCTACTGTGCACCGCTCCTAGAATCTCCTGGGAGGGGTTTAATACATTTAAAACATAAAATGTGAGCGAAAGGCCCAGTAGGATATAGTTTGAAATGAATGTATAATTAAATGAATAATAAATGAGCAACGAATAAATAAATGAATAAGTAAATAAAATAAGACATTCAGTTTCGACAGGCAGCCGGAACCTCACATCCTTTTTCTCAAAGGAAATATAACTGAAAATAACCGTATTACAGGCATCAGCAAGTAATTAGTACAAATTACTCACCTACTAAGTGCCTCGCCTACCCAGACCGAGTTTCGGGTTCTGCCCCCGAGGATGCACTCTCCGCATCCAATCTAGGCTTACAGCAATATATTCTTACCGGTTCATAAGATGTCTTATATTAAGAAATCATTCATTTAACATTATGAAATCGTTAATATGACCCCACGAACTACTCAAGCCGCGGGCCCCATGACTGGGCAAGCCATGAGGTTCCATGACTGAACAAGCTATGAATTCGATGGACAGGACAAGCCATGGATTCCATGAACTAAACAAGCCATGGTTTTTAAAGAGTTTTTCTTTTGCCAACCAACCCCTTTCTTTAAAACATTTTTAAGGCCGAAATCCTTTTTGAAAACAGGCTCACAAGGAAAAGGGATAGAAATCCTACCTCGCACTATCAAACCTAGGACTAGCATTGCCCTTTTTCCAGCTTCCACTTCCATAAACCCCTTCAGTCTGAATCCTCAGCTAACATTGATACAAACAACACTTTAGGATAAATTCTCATTCCTAAAGCAATCCAATCTCAATTACTAACCAAGATTTCCTTTAGTATGCCTTGACTCAAATCCAAGTTTCACAACCGATTTTCATAATCAGTTTGGGGGTTCTTTAAAGATCGAAATCCAATTCATGGGTTTGGTTTCCTATTTAATTTCTGTTTAAAAAAAATAACTTTCTGAAGAAATTTCGGCAGCATGCCGGCATAAATAGGAAAAATACCAAACCCGCAAATCAAGTTCAATTTCAATATAATTCTCCAGAATCCATCAAAATCAGTTTACAATCAACTAAAAAAGTCCAATAAGCGAAACCCCCCAAATTCCAATTAATTTCAACTACACTTGTTCAAATCCAAACCCTAACTCAAAATTATTCAAATCTAACCAAAATTTCAAATTCTCAAACCAATAATTAAAATCCGAGTATGGGCTTTCAAGAAATTCTTACCTCAAAGTGATTGAAACTCATTTTTCCTTCAACTCCTCTCATTTTCATTTTTTTTTGTTTGTGGCTCTCGGCCAGCCAACCAAGAAGGAGAGAGAGAGAGAGAGAAAAAAATGGCCAGAAAAAGGAGAGAGAGAGCTGGCGGGAGAGAGAGATGGTCGGCGTGGAAGAAAATGGGGAGAAAGAGAGAGATAGAGGTGCTCGGGCGTGAGAAACCAGAGGGGAGAGAGAGAGAGAGTTTCTGTGGGTCTGGGCTGCCCACGGGAAGGAAGGAGAAAAGGAAAAAAAAAAGAAAAGAAAAAGAAAAAGGAAAAAGAAAAGAAAAAAGAAAAGAAAAAAAATAGGTGTCAAAATATTTAAAATAACAGTCCAGAAATGTGCCCATACACACTTTTGGGTAAAAATGTAATTACTGAAAAATTTTAATTTCCTAAAAAATATTTAAATTTACACATCAGAAACATTTAAAATCAATGATTAATCAATTAATTCAAATTAGGCACACTAATAAATCTTAATTACCTTAATTAATCTCATTTAGTTCTTCAGGGTGTTACAGAACCGAATAGCCAGAGGCTTGGGAAACCTCAAAGCACCACCTCAGAACCTAGGTGGAAACCTTCCAGGAGATGCGGGGTCAGTGCAAGAGGGCGGATGGGCAAGGGGCAGACCCAACGCACAAAGGGCAGAAGCTTCGAGAGGAGCCGGCTCAACAATCTCAACGGAGGAGGCACGAGCCATTATGGAGCGCATGGCCAGCCTAGAGCAAAAGCTCACGGGCAATGTCGCCGGCCTAAAGAAAAATATAGGACGAGTGGCCGAGGTGGTGAACGTCGACATCACACCTAGCCGAACGCACGACCACCCGTTTACCGCAGAAATTATGGCGCCACCTCTCCCTGATAAATACAGGTCACCGTCTATCCCACCGTATGATGGCAGAGGGGATCCCGACGATCACCTAGAAATGTACACAGGACACATGCTCTTGCATGGATATGCCGAGGAGATCATGTGCCGAGCCTTCCGAAACCATCTAACGGACTATGCCTGGAGATGGTTTCGAACGCTAAAACCAAACTCTATCTCAAGTTGGGATGAGTTGAGGGAAGCATTTTCCCTCCAGTTTATCAAAGTGAAAAAATATGTCCCTCCAAAGATGAATTTGACAACAATATATCAGAAGCCAAACGAGTCATTAAAAGAGTGGCTTGCAAGGTATGTGGAAGCTGTCGCCGTGACGACGGACATAACCGACAGGGAGGCCTTGATGGGGGCGTTATCTAGCATGAAGAAGATTACTCCCTTCAAGAGAGAGCTGAACCGAACGCCCCCGTCCAGTTACAAAGAATTCCTTGCATGAGCGCACGGGTACATCAACGCCGAGGAAGCGGATGCGAACGACCCTGAGCACAGGTCCAACAAAAACAAAAGGATTGAGCAAGGGTCGACTGCAGGAAATCAGGATGGAAAGAAACGAAGAGGCGGAGGAAGCGGGGACAAGCAGCTTGCTTCGACGCCGAACGCTGCAGAAGCCAAGAAGCCGAGGCAAGAGGAGAACTGCAAGCCTCGGCCGTTTCAAAGGTATGATTCCTATCATGAATTAATAGTAGGAGTCAAGGAAGTGTTTAATCAGGTAGGTCGCAGGAACTTGTTGCGCCGCTTAGAGCCGATGAGGTTAGATCCCAGCCGAAGGAACCAGAAAAAATATTGCAGGTTCCACGGCGACGTCGGCCACCACACCAATGATTATGCCGATCTTAAAGATGAGATCGAAAGGGTAATCCGTGAGGGAAGGCTGCAGGAGTTCAAGGTTGAGCGGAGACCAAGAAACGATGGCCACGGTGGCTAAAATAACGGTCGATGCCGAGAGGAGAACCAGCGACCATAGGACTGAGAACCCGTCGGCGTCATACGAACCATCCTCGATGGTCTGTATATTGGAGGAGACTCGAGGAGATCTCAAAAAGACTACACCCACAAAGCCAGATGGGTTTACCAAGAAAGATTATGGAGTGTCTCCGCCGCGAAAGCAACTAGGTTTGACAGCGCTGATGTGGCGTTTAATGAGGATGACGCCAACGGGGTTTACTTCCCCCACAACGATGCCTTGGTGGTAGAAGCTGTAATTGGAAATCACACTGTATGCCGAATCCTGGTGGACAATGAGAGCTCGGTAGACCTTCTATACTCTGACTGCCTGGAAAAGATGGGGATCCTAAAGGAGCAATTAGAGAGAACCTCCAGGCCGTTGTACGGTTTCACTGGGGACTCCGTCATCCCTCAGGGGACAATCTGACTGCCTATAACCGCATGGGAGAAACCTTAACAAGCCACTATAATGGCTAATTTTGTGGTAATAAGGGGAGGCTCCCAATACAATGTCGTCATTGGGAGGCCAACCCTTCAGGCGCTGAGGGCAATAACCTCCATCTACCACCAAAAGGTCAAATTCCCTACTCCAAATGGTGTAGGTGAAATAAAGAGCAACCAGTACGAGGCTAGGGTTGCGTATTCTGATGCCTTGTGCGAATATGACCAGCCGGGGAGGCAGGAGGCCAGAATGGTCTATCAAGGCACCATTGAGGACATAGACCCCAGGGTCCAGGAGCAGGTCACATGGTCTCAACCCGTCGAGCAATTGGTGGAGATCCAAGTCGACGAGGATGAGCCAACCAGAGTGCTAAAAGTAGGTTCGGACTTAACCCCATCACTTAGGGTGGAAGTCGAGGGCATCCTCAAGAAGAACCTGGATGTCTTCGCCTGGAATCATGCTGATATGGAAGGGATCGACTCGGAAGTCATATGCCATTCTCTAAATATCGACCCCTCATATCCCCCCAAACGCCAGAAGTGCCGACCAATGAACCCGGAGAGGTATGAGGCATTAAAAGAAGAGGTCGATAAGTTAATTAACAATGGTTTCATTAGAGATGCCCATTACCCACGATGGGTCTCGAACCCCGTTTTGGTGGTCAAACCTAATGGAACATGGAGAACATGCGTCGACTTCAGTGATCTCAACAACGCCTGCCTAAAAGATGGTTTCCCGCTCCCTCGAATAGACCAAATTGTCGACGCCACAGCGGGGCATGAAATGTTGAGTTTTATGGATGCCTACTCCAGATACAATCAGATCCTGTAACACCCTGAAGAATTAATTGAGATTAATTAAGGTAATTGAGATTATTAGTGTGGCTAATCTAGATTATTAATTGAGTATTAATTAATAAATGTTTCTAACACGTGTGAGTTTAAATAGTTCCAAGGTATTTATATTATTCTCAGTAATTTATTTTAACCCAGAAGTGTGTATGGGTGCATTTCTGGACTGCTCTTTAAAAATATTGACACTTGTCCATTTTCTTTCCTTTTTCTTTTTCTTTTCTTTCTTTTCTTTCCTTCCCGTGCATTCACTCCCTCTCTCTCTCTTCACTCCCGTGCTCTCTCTCTCTCTCATGTGTGTCCCAAATCAAACAGATCTTGAACCAAGGAAAGATTTAAAGAAGTTTTCAACATCAAGAGAAGGATTCGAGGTAAGATTACTGAAAGAACCTCTCTTGAATCTCGAGTTTTTGAATTTCAAAACTAATTTTTGGTTCAAACTGGATTTTGATGGTTTTTGAGTAAAACTAGAGTAGAAATTGGAGATCTTGGCTTCTTTGGACTTATTTTAGGACCTAGAACCCAGATCTAGTAGTTTTTCTTTGAAATATCTCGATTTGGGACTGGATTTGCAGGTTTTGGACTGATTTCTGTGAGCTTCTCTCGCGCAGCTGATTCCACCGGTCGACCTGTACGGTCGACCGGATCACATGGAAACCGGTCGACCGGATTGCAGGCTGACCGGTCGACCGGTGTGCACACTACCGGTTGACTGGTAGTGTTGCACTGCTCTGTCACCGGTCAACCGGTTGACACGGGGTTTGACCTTGATTGGCCTGAAATTGCTGTTTTGACCCCTATTTTTAGGGAGAACCCAAATTAGCTTCATTTGGGGAGTTGAGATAGATGGATTAGCATTGGTAATCCTTGTTTTGAGATTGAAAACCCTAGGAATGATAATTTGAAACATGAAAATAGATTAGGGCACACTAATAGGAAATCTTGGTTGGAAATTGAGATTTGGATTGCTTTAGGAATGAGAATTAATCCTAAAGTGTTGTCTTCATCAGTGATCACTGAGGATTCAGACTGAAGGGGCTTGAGGAAGCGAAAGCCGGAAAAGGCAACGCTAGTCCCAGGTTTGATAGTGTGAGGTAGGATTTATATCCCTCTTCCTTGGGAGCCTGTTTTAAAAAAAAAAAGATTTTGGCCTTGAAAATGTTTTGAAGAAAGGGATTGGCTTGTGAAAGAAAAATGCTTTGAAAACCATGGCTTGTTTAGTCATGGAACCTCATGGCTTGCCCAATCATGGGGCCCGCGGCTTGAGTAGTTCGTGGGGTCATAAAACTGATTTTGAAAAGGTTAATGAATGATTTCTTAAGCAAAGAGATCTTGTGAACTGGTAATAGAGTCTATTGTTGTAAGCCTAGATAGGATGCGGAGAGTGCATCCCCGGGGGCAGAACCTGAAACTCGGTCCGGGTAGGCGAGACACTTGGTTAGGTAAGTAATTTGTACTAATTACTTGCTGAAGCCTGTAAAACGGTTAATTTCAGTTATATTTCCTTTGAGAAAAAAAGATGTGAGGTTCCGGCTATTCTGTCGGGACTGAATGTCTAATTTTATTTACTTATTCATTCATTTATTTACTCACTCATTTATTTATTCATTTATTTTAAGTCATTTCAAATTATATCCTACTTGGCCTTTCGCTCACGTTTTATGTTTCAAATGTATTAAACCCCTCCCAGGAGATTCTAGGAGCGGTACACAGTAGCTGGATAATTGCTACGGAGCAGCTGAGTTGTGCTGCTGTTGGAATCAAGTGAGGATCGTGGACATCCTCTTGGACAAATGTAAGGAATTTGAGAAATTCTGTAAACTTATGTAATATTTGGATTAACTAGACTGTGGTTGATGTCTGTTGTAATGATTATTTACATGAGCATGTGTGTACGATACTGTATGCCCTGTGGGGTGGAGCTCTGTGTGTCAGAGGCTCCGGAATTCTGTAGTAATGTAATTATATTTTAATGCAGTTAAATGTGGGGCCCGGTCGGGAATCTGCTTTATTAATCCCTAATCGAGCTCCACGTCACCCACCCCGTTTGGGGGGCGTGACAGATCCCCATGCATCCGATCGATGAGGAGCACACATCCTTCATAACCGATAGGGGCCTCTACTGTTACATGAAACTAAACCCCCTGAAGTGCGCCTTTGGAGTTGGATAAGGGAAATTCCTTGGTTTCATGGTCAGTAACCGGGGGATAGAGGCTAATCCCGAAAAGATAAAAGCCTTGCAGGATATGAGGTCTCCAACTAATCCAAAAGAGGTGCAAAGGTTGACAGGGTGTGTCGCCGCTCTGAACAAATTTATATCAAAGGCGACGGATAAGTGCGTTCCCTTCTTCGATGCTTTAAAAGAAAGTAAGCATTTTGAATGGACACCACAATGTGAAGAAGCCTTTCAAAAATTAGAGGAGCACCCGGGCAGGCCCCCGATCCTATCAAAACCCATCCCTGATGAGGAGTTGAGCCTATACCACGCCGTGAGCTCTGTGCTAATAAGAGAAGAAGAAAGGGTCCAGCTGCTGGTCTACTATGTAAGAAAAAGACTCCTCGACGCCGAGTCAAGATACACTAAAATGGAACAAATGGCCCTCGCCCTGATGGTAGCCTCAAGGAAGCTTCGGCATTACTTTCAATCCCACACAATACGGGTTCTTACAAACCACCCATTAAGACAGGTGTTACAAAAGCCCGAAACTTCTAGTCGACTTCTCAAATGGTCGGTGGAGTTAAGCCAGTTTGACATTAAGTATGTACCGAGAGTAGCAATCAAGGGGTAGGCGCTGGCTGATTTCCTGGCCGAGTTCTCTCATAGACCGACTCCCGCCACACGTGAAGAAGTCAAGATGATGAAGTGGAAGCCCTACGTGGATGGAGCATCGAGCGAAAATGGGTCAGGAGCTAGCGTCCTATTGATCAGCCCAGAAGGCCACAAGATTACTTCGGCGATACGATTTAAATTCATGGCGTTGAATAATAAAGCAGAGTACGAGGCACTGATTGCAGGGCTGCGATTGGCAAATCACTTGAAAATAGAGAAGCTCAGCATCTTCAGCGACTCTTAACTGGTCGTTGGACAAGTAAATGAGGAATACCAAGCGCGTGGTGAAAAAATGGGTGCGTACTTGAGAAAGGTAAAGGAAGAACTCATAAAGTTCAAAAGCTATGAAATACTTCAAATACCACGAGTTGAGAACACCAATTCTGATGCCCTGGTGAAGCTAGCATCTTCAAGGGATTCCAACATACTAGGGATCGTTCCTATCGAAGAACTTGAGCGGCGGACCATTGAGGAAAAAATTGAGGCCTTGACCATCCAGACGGATGAGAGTTGGATGACGTCGCTTATTCAATATCTAACGGATGCAAAGCTACCGAATAATAAAGACGGGGCCAGATGAATCAGGTATAGAGCCACCAGGTACCTATTGTACGACGGTTTGCTTTACCAACGAGGTTATTCAAAGCCTTTGCAGCGGTGCCTAAACGATAGCGAAGCCCAGAAGGTCCTCTGGGAAATCCATGAAGGAGTATGTGGTAATCATACTGGGGGGCAGTCTTTAGCTCTTAAGGTTTTGAGGCAGGGGTACTATTGGCCTACGCTTAAAAAAGACGCATTCCAATACACTCGATGCTGCGATAAGTGCCAAAAATATGCCACAATTCCTAGAGCACCCCCAGAAAACCTAACCCCCATTCTCAGTCCATGGCCCTTTGCCAAATAGGGGATCGACCTGATCGGCCCCTTGCACCTCGCACCAGGAGATAGGGGATCGACCTGATCGGCCCCTTGCACCTCGCACCAGGAGACTTTAAGTTCGCCATCATCGTAGTAGACTACTATACTAAATGGGCAGAGACAAAGGCTCTAACTACGACCACAGAAGCAGCTTGCACTAACTTCATGTGGAACAACATCGTGTGTAGATTCAGGGTCCCACACTCAATAGTATTTGACAATGGGAAACAATTCGATAATGCCTCAGCACGCAGGTTCTGCGACAGTTAGGCATTCGAAAGGACTTCTCGGCGCCAATACATCCACAGTTCAATGGTCAAGTCGAGGCTGTCAACAAAATATTGAAGTATACCCTAAAGAAGAAGCTCAACAATTTAAAGGGGAGATGGGCCGAAGAACTTCCAAAGGTCCTGTGGGCATATAGAACGACAAGCTGAACTACCACGGGTGAAACACCCTTCTCCATGGCGTATGGCGTCGAGGTGGTACTCCCCGTGGAAATTGAGACGCCAACTCTAAGAACTGTTGTCTACAACGATGACAGTAATGCAGTAGCCATGAATGGAGAACTCGACCTGTTAGAAGAAAAAATGCTCGACTCCCAACTACGCCTCGCCGCCTATTAGCAAAGGGCATCACGGTATTACAACAAGAAAGTTAGACAAAGAAGTTTCGTCCTAGGAGACCTAGTATTGAAGAGGGTGACACAGAGTACGAAACCCAAAAATACTGGTCCTCTGGGCCCAACTTAGGAAGGACCCTACCGTATAAGGGAAGTGTTGCGTCTTGGCACCTACATTTTAGAAAGCCTCGCCGGCAAGCGAATTCAACACCCGTGGAATGCAGAACAGCTAAGGCTTTAATACCAATAGTGTATGTAATTCTTACGCATCTCAATTGTATTTTTGGCAATTTAAATAAATTGATGTATTTGTAGAAATATTGTTCAAAAATAAAAAAGGAATTTACCCCTTAAAAACATGTCTGCTTAAAAAACCAAGGTATATTAAACAGACATGGGGGGTAGTAAGGGGTCTACGGATCACTAAAGCATGATGACCCCAAGGGGTAAAGTTAACGTCGTCTCCTCCAAGGAAGAGAGGCGAACACGGTCTACGGATCGCTAGAAGATGACGACCCCAAGGGCTAAAGTTAACGTCGTCTCCTCCAAGGAGGAGAGGCGAACACTTAGCAAATTCTAAGGAATTTACTAGAAGACGACGACCCAAAGGGGTAAAGTTAACGTCGTCTCTTCCAAGGAGGAGAGGCGAACATGGTCTACGGATCGCTAGAAGATGACGACCCCAAGGGGTAAAGTTAACATCGTCTCCTCTAAGGAGGAGAGGCGAACACTTAGCAAATTCTAAGGAATTTACTAAGATGATGACCCTAAGGGGTAAAGTTAACGTCGTCTCCTCCAAGGAGGAGAGGCGAACACTTAGCAAATTTTAAGGAATTTACTAAGACAACGACTGTTGGTTGCCGAATCGAATCCGGCTGCGGAAGCGTGGTGGTGCGGGGAAGAGGCGGATCGTGTATAACAAAAATTTTCATAAAACTTTTGAGATACTCTATAGATTATATTAATTTATACACGAATAAATTAATCTTATTAACTTATATATATATATCAAGAACTCAATCAGGAAAAATACCTGGAAGCCGACTCGGATGATAACTTGAGTTCTTTGACCACGAACAGTCGTTGCTCCAATCTTTGTGTTTAGAAAACCAATGTCTTCCACATCAATTCCTAGAATCCACGAAGACGTGTGTGTGGGCACACATGAGACAAAACGGGTTACAATAAACACTCAAATTTCCACAAACACCATCACATGCACGATGTGGAATTTTTGGAGAAAAATTTTTCCTTCCTT
>NW_010362623.1:559911-560795 GCF_000414095.1 Morus notabilis
ACACTCATTCAATATCTCACCATATTAACAGTGCGGATAACACCGTTCCATTCTAAATGGGAATGACATGTATTAATAATATTTTAATTAAAGATTCCAAACTTTAATTAAATTCATTATGAACATCCCGGTTAATTGTAGCACAGAAGGGCGGTCGTATCCACAGAGAGATAACAAAATAACAAGAAAGACTAACAGAATAAGAGCGTTAGAGAAAATTGAATTAAGGAAAAATGAGAATTTTTGAGATTTTTGTTGCAAATAAAATAAAAAGGAGAAAAGATTTGTGTTGAAGAAAACGGTAAGGTGTCGAGAATCCCTAATGCTTCGTTCACCAATTTCAGTTTTGATTCACAAAATAAAAGAACTGAATAGATTAAATCTCTATGTTGACTCCGGAAATATTATTATTACAAGTTATCTAAAATCGACAATATATCAATATGACAATATTGCAGTAAAAGACAATTTGCAAAATAATTTGAATAACAAAACATTGCATGAGACTCCTTCACCTAGTGTGAACACAGACTTGGATGTTGACTCTCAAAATCCACGTATGACTCATAGTCAAAGTCTATATATCCAGTGAAAGACAACTCTTTCACTGACTAAACTATCTTATAGTTTCTTTATTTTCCTCATACACTTAAGGATACACTACACGACAGCTCAATGATCGAATCTTGAGTTCAACTGATAACGACTTACTACTCCCACTGAACATCTGATATTTGGGCTTATAAAGAATAAGAACATCTTCTTTTCTTTCATTTGAAACATCTTAGTTTTGATCAAATCCACAAGACTTAATAGCCTTATCAAACCGGATGTTCCATGATCTAGAAGCTTGCTTCAATCCATAAATGGATCTTTACAGCTTG
>NW_010362623.1:562239-562790 GCF_000414095.1 Morus notabilis
TGCTCAGAATTCTCTAAACTTTCTAAAAGTTTTAAATTTTCGTTGAATTAGGTAATCATAACCATATCTCGAATAATCATCAATAAAAGTGATGAACTATTCGTAACCTCCTTTATCTTGGACGTTTAACGGTCCACATACATCCGAATGTATTAGCTAAAGAGGTTCTGTGGCTCTTTCTCCTTTCGACATGGAAGGTCCCATGGTCATTTTGCCTCCCAGACAAGATTCATAGGCTGAAAGCTTACTAACTTTTAGTTCGCATAAAGGACCATCATTTACCAGTCTTTAAATCTTGTTTAGGGTAATATGACTAAGTCTAAGATGCCACATAGATGTGTTATTTATCGTGAGAGATCCTTTGCTTCTTATTCTTAGGTTCGGCAACTTTTGAACATTTCAATATTTCACAGTGAGCCAGGCATCGGTTTAAACGGTATAAACCATTTTCCAAATATCTAGAACATATCTCAGAACAATTTCGAAAGATGTGGACTAGATTATTATTAAAGGCAATTGCTCAAATAATTTGGAATTAGAAATCAAATTTC